>NW_012108363.1:485451-499439 GCF_000951045.1 Mandrillus leucophaeus | reverse complement strand
ATCCCTTCATTTTAAAAAACCCCAAAAAACTAGGCATCATAGGAACATTCCTTCAAATAATAAGAGTCATCTTTGACAGAGCTACAGCCAACATAATGCTGAGCAGGCAACAGCTGGAAGCATTCCTTTTGAAAATTAGAACAAGAGAAGGATGGTCACTTTCACCACTTCTATTCAGCATAGTACTGGAAGTCCCAAGCAGAACAATCAGAGAGAAAGAAATAAAAGGCATCTGAATAGGAAGAGAGCAAGTCAAAATAACTCTCTTTGTAGATTATATAATTCTATACTTAGAAAACACCATAATTTTTGCCCAAAAGCTTCTAAATCTGAAAAAAAGCTTTAGCAAAGTTTCAGGGTACAAAATATATGTACAAAAATTAGTAGCATTTCTATGTACCAGTAACATCCAAGCTGAGAGCCAAATCAAGAACACAATCCCTTTTGCAATAACCACAAGAATAAAATACTTAGCAATATAGCTAACCAGGGGGATAAAAGATCTCTACAACAAGGATTATAAAACACTGCTCAAAGAAATCAGAGATAACACAAATGGAAAAACATTCTATGCTCATGGATAGGAAAAATCAATATTGTTAAAATGGCCATACTTCCCAAAGCAATTTACAGATTCAATGCTGTTCCTATCAAACTACCAAAGGCATTTTTCACATGACTAGAAAAAACTATTCTTAAATTCATATGGAACTACAAAATAACCTAAATAACTTAGCAATCCCAAGCAGAAATAACAAAGCCAGAGGCATCACACTACCCAACTTCAAATTAATTCTACTAGGCTACGGTAACTGATACAATTTGGCTGTGTCCCCACCCAAATTTCATCTTGAATGGTAACTCCCATAACTCCCACATGTTGTGGGAGGGACTCGGTGGGAGATAACTGAATCATGGGGGCAGTTTCCTCCATACTGTTCTCCTGGTAGTGAATAAGTCTCACAAGAGCTGATGGTTTTATAAGGGGAACCCCCTTTCACTTGGTTCTCATTCTCTCTTGTCTGCCACCATGTAAGACATGACTTTTGCCTTCTACCAAGATTTTGAGGCCTCCCCAACTATGTAGAACTGTGAGTCCATTAAACCTATTTTTTCTTTACAAATTACCCAGTTTCAGGTATGTCTTTATCAGCAACATGAAAACAGACTATCACAGTAACCAACACAGCATGGTACTGGTACAAAATCAGACACATAGAACAATGGAACAAAGTAGAGAACCCGGGAATAAAGGCGTATACCTACAACTAACAGATATTTGACAAAGTCTACAATAATAAGCAATAGGGAAAGGACTCCTTATTCAATAAATGGTGCTGGGATAACTGGCTAGCCATATGCAGAAAACTGAAACTGGACTCCCTTTCACCATACACAAAAATCAATTCAAGATGGATTAAAGACTTCAGTGTAAATCCTAAAACTATGAAAACTCTAGAATATAGGAAATACCATTTCAGACATAGGCTTTGGCAAAGATTTCATAACAAAAATATCAAAAAGTAGTTGCAATGAAAACAAAAATTTACAAGTGAAACCTAAACTAAACCGCTTCTACACAGCAAAAGATACTGTAAATAAACAGACAACTTGCAGCATGAGAGAAAATATTTGCAAACTACACATCAAAAAAGTCTAATATACAGAATATATAAGTAACTTAAATCAATAAGCAAAACACAAACAACCCCATTAAAAAGCGGGCAAAGGCATGAGCAGATAGTTCTCAAAAGAAGACATACACACAACCATCAAGGATATGCTCATCACTAATCATTAGAGAAATGCAAATCAAAACCATAGTGAGATACTATCTCATATCAGCCAGAATGGCTATCACTACAAATTCAAAAAAATAACAGATGTAAGCAAAGTTACAGGGAAAAGGGAACATTTACACACTGTTGATGGGAATGTATATTAGTTCAGCCACTGTGGCAAGTAGTTTGGAGATTTCTCAAAAAACTTAGAACTACCGTTTGACCCAGCAATTTCATTGCTGGGTGTACACTCAAAGGAATATAATTGTTTTATCATAAAGACACATGCACACATATGTTCATCACAGCACTTTTCACAGTAACAAAGACATAGAATCAATTTAGATGCCCATCAGGGGTGGACTGCATATAAATAATGTGGTAAATATACACCATGGAATACTACACAGCCATAAAAAAGAACGAAATCGTGTCCTTTGCAGCAACATGGATGCAGCTGGAGGCCATTATCCCAAACAAATTAACACAGGAATAGAAAACCAAATACCACATGTCCTCTCTTATAAGTGGGTGCCTAATATTGAGTACACATGGACACAAAGAGGGGAACAATAGACACTAGGACTTACTCGAGGGTGGAGGGGACAGGAAGGTGAGAATTGAAAACTGCTTCTCAGTAGTTCACTACCTCACTACCTTGGTGAATGAAATCATTTGTACACCAAACGCCAGTGACACACAATTTATCCATATAACAAACCTGCACATATACCTCCTAAACCTAAAATAAAGGATGACAGGAAAAAATAAATTAAATTAAAACAACATTAATACATTTCCTTATTAAAAAAAAAGCAAGAAAAGAAAGTCTGCACATTTCTTGTAATTCATCATGGCAGCCACAGGGAACTAATATAATGTGTAAGATATTTTGAAGAAAACTATGTGTGACTCAAGAACATCATACCCAAACCAAATGTTCAAGCTTGTGAGAAATAAGGAACTAGAGTCTATCTTAAAAAATGCAACAAATTTTAAAAAACGCTATAGTATGAAATCCCACCAATTAAGAGACAAAAAAGTCAAAATAAACTCAGGGAACTATGAAAAAAAGACTAATAAGAAATAATGAATCAATTTCAATACAGAGTCATGTTTTTAAACTATGGGAATTATGGTTACATTTTATATGTGTTATATATACACACACTCACATATATATGTAAAAAACATAAAAAATAAGTAAACAGAGAAAGTAGAATAGGGGAATAGGAGACAACATAGCACTATGTACTACCTTTTATAAAAGGAATTTAAAAATATCTAAGTAAAATATATAATGTAAATACATAACAATTTCAACCTACAATTTTTTTATGATTTATTTCTTCTTAAATTTTGTGTGATATTTTGGGAATTGCTATGGTGAATTTTATGTGTCTACTTGGCTAAGCTATTGTACCTAATTACTTTAACACTAATCTAGGTATTGTTCTCTGAAAGTATTTTGTAGATGTGGTTATCATCTATAATCCATTTGACTTTAAGTAAATGAGATTACACTTAGTGTTGTGGGTGGGTCTTGTCTAATCAGTTGGAGCAAAGATTGAGGTTACTTCTGTTTCAAGCCTGCAGCAATTCCTGCCTGAGGTTCTAGACTGCTGGCGTGCTCATTTCAGACTTGTCAGCACTTACGATTGCGTTAGACAATTTTTTGAAATTAGTCTACCTGCCTACCTACCTAGCTCATGAGCTTGCATGCTTGCTTTCTCTTCTTTCTTTCTCTCTTTCTCTTTCTCTTTTTCTTTCCTTCTTTCTCTTTCTTTCTTTCGTTTATTTTTCTTTCTTTCTTTTCTTTATTTTTCTCTCTCTTTTCTTTCTTTCTCTTTCTTCTTTCTTTTTTTGTTTTTCTTTTTCTTTCTTTTCTCTCTTTCCCTTTCTTTTCTTTTTTCTTTCATTTTTTCTTTTTCTTTTTCTTTTATTTCTCTTTCTTTACCTCTCTCTCTCTTTCTCTTTCTTTCTTTCCCATTCTATTGGTTCTGTTTTTCTGGAGAACCCTGGATGATGTAGAAACTAATTATTGTCATTAATTAATACATATTTTTTTCAGTTCATTACATTCTATTTAATTATTTATTTATTTATTTATTTATTTAGTGTGTGATGCAGTCTCGCTTTGTCGACAGGCTGGAGTACAGTGATGCGATCTCGGCTCACTGCAACTTCCGTCTCCCGGGTTCAAGCAATTCCTGCCTCAGCCTCCTGGGTAGCTGAGACTACAGGCGTGCACTACCACACCCAGTTAATTTTTGTATTTTTAGTAGAGACAATATGGTTTCGCCATATTGGCCAGGATGGTCTTGATCTCTTGACCTCTAGATCCGCCTGCCTCGGCCTCCCAAAGTGCTGGGATTACAGGCATGAGCCGCCACGCCCGGCCCATTGCATTCCTTTTTAAATAATTAAATTACAATTAAATTTTCTTTTAAAAATATGGCATTATTATGCAATACCATTAAAAAATGTTGTTTTGGAGGCCTAGATGGACGGATCATTGAGATCAGGAATTCAAAACCAGCCTGGCTAACATGATGAAACCCAGTCTCTACTAAAAATACAAAAAAAGAATTAACTGGGAGTGGCTGTGCATGACTGTAATTCCAGCTACTTGGGAGGCTGAGGTGGGAAAATCCCTTGAACTCAGGAGGAAGAGGTTGCAGTGAGCATGGGCAACAGAGTAACACTGTCAAAAAAGCAAAGCAAAACAAAACAAAAACACTTTGCTTTTTTTTTCCTTATAGTTTTCTTCACTTCTTTTTCATTTCTCCTTTACTTTCTTCCTTCCGTCTTATTTCTGCAAATCTGTATGTATCCAAGGAGAAATTACTAGAACAATACTAGTAATTACTAGTAAATACTCGTTATTGTGAAGGTAATTTCTAGCTACTATGTTTTTTTATTGTTTTAGCTTTATTTTCTTTGTCCTTTTTGGTATGCTTGAAAATGTTACAAGTAATATGTAATGCATACTTATAAAATATCCAAAACCAAATAATGCTGAAACAACCAATTATTTGGAAGAAAATTAAGTTGGAAGCTTTCCTCTCTTATACAAACACACGCATATGAATTCTAAGTGTTTTAAAGACTTAAATGCAATAAAATAAATGAATGTGGAATTAAAAGAAAACAAATTAAGCCCTAATATGAACAGTAGAAACCATTAGTAAATAAGTTATCAACTATTAGAGTGGCACAGTACTTTCATACATAAAAATCAAGAAAAATAAATTAGAAAGGGAAGAATCACTTAATAGCATAAAAATAATAGAAAAAATATTATGCCAAAGAAGTTATAGAAAAATTAAATATAAAACTAAAAAAAAAAAAAAAAGTAACATCTCTGCCATTCATGAGGAAAAGGGTTACTTCTGACTTGTTACTTCTGGAACTCCCAACTCTTAGCAGAGTCACTGGTACGCAATAGGATCTCAGTGCATTGCTAAAGGACAAAAAGGAAAGAATCAAGGAAGGGAGAGAAAAGAAAATGCAGAAATATGCCAAATTTTAAGATAATTCTACTGTGCTCTTTATTTTTCCTCCCTTTCTTCACCTTTTCTACAATGAATACATTATTAAGTATATGTTACTTTTAAATAAAATAAAAATAAATCTTCTTAAAATAAGAATGTGATAGTGTAGAAATAAATACATTGTAATATTCACCCTCTTTCAATATTCTTTGACAAAATGTGATTGCAATTATCTTTCAATATATCTTTAAACTGTGTTAAAAACACAAATATCTATAAATTGTACCTCTGAAAAGTTTTAGTTTTGGTCTTAAAGAAAATAGAATTATTTAACTATTTTTGTTGAAAAAATTGAATAATAATCATCATGGATTAATAATTTAAGTATTAATGCAAATTTTCTAGTTGCATTACTTTTACTATCTGTTTGACCTTGAACAAGATATGAGGTACTTATCACAGTGTCTGTCATTTTGTTTTTTAAAAAAGGTAGTTCAGTAAAAATATAGCTCTTAAGATACATCTATAGAAATCGTCAGTATGGTAATCTGAGAATGCAAAGAATATCAGTGGAAGCACCATGGCATAATAAAAGCAAATTTATACAATCAAAAATTATTTTATTGCCATTGTAAAATATCCATTCACGTCTTTTGAAAATAAAACCTTGCTCAAAATGTGTTTTTCATAGAGTCGGAGAATATTATTATAAGAGTTAGCAGATGAAGCTGATCGTCTCGTTTGTGAATGTGAGTTATTACTAAACTCAACAGCTGCAGAGGATGAATTACTGTATCCCCTTTCCATGACAAAGCATCGTTCATTTTTTGCTTTGGACAGTTTATATAGGAAAAGCAAAGAAACTGGGATACTTGGATCCACACTAAGTAGTTTTAACACTACATGTTTGCTTACAAAAATTGAATCTTTCCTTGAAAATATAATTATTGATTTAAATAAAATGTAGATCTTATTAACAGCCACACAATGAGGATGAAATCTATTGAAAGTGAAAAATGAATTTCCTCTTTATACAATTATAGCTGCCTAAACTTATCAAAGGCAAAAGGGACAATTGAAAGTATTTTTTTATTAATTACAAGTTCAAAAAACCACATAAGCAAAGTGAGGCACATTAACTTTCCCTTACAAAAAATAACTTCATAAATAAATATTCTGGTGTTAGAAAAATACTATCATAGCTCAAAATAGGAATCTCTGTCTTCAGAGTTTACTGTACGTTTTATTATCATTTGCTTGATTTCCTGCCGCTAACCTTGGTACCTCCAGCAAAAATATTATTTCTAATTTTTAGGACTGAATGATAGTTTGCGGATACAATAGTGCTGTTTATATAGAGTAACTTTAACAATCAGAATACTTAAAGTACTTTATAAATATTATCTCTAGTATAACAGCACGATTTAAATAACAGACTGAAATCTGGTTTATTACCAATAATTTATAATATTCACTGAATCCAGTCTCCTCCATAACACCTTCCCTGATCACTCTAGCTGCATTGATTTCATTTTTTTTTTTTTTTTTTTTTTTTTTAATGATCTAGCTTTCCCTATTGGAGAGGACGGGAGGGGAGGGAGTACTATTCTCACTATAAAATATATGATTTATAATTTGGTTTCCCTTTTATATTTTTTTTTTTTTTTTTGAGATGAATTTCGCTCTTGTTGCCCAAGCTGGAGTGCAAATGGCACCACCTCGGCTCACTGCAACATCGGCCTCCCGGGTTCAAGCCATTCTCCTGCCTCAGCCTCCCGACTAACTGGGATTACAGGCACTTGCCTCTAGGCCCGGCTAATTTTTGTATTTTTAGTAGAGATAGGGTTTCACCATGTTGGCCAGGCTAGTCTCGAAGTCCTGACCTCAGGTGATCCACCCACCTCGGCCTCCCAAAGTGCTGGGATTACAGGCATGAGCCACCATGCCAGGCTGGTTTCATCTTTCTTTGTTTTTTATTATGCTCATCGTCAGTAGCAGCATAGGGTTTAGTACTTAATTGCATGATGAGGTTTAGCCTGGTTCCCGAGCCCAGGTAAAAGCCCTGAGAGTGAAAGCTTCATGCTTTGTTCCTTTAAATGAATCACGTTTTCTCACTCATTGTCACATGAGCTTATTATATGCCAGTGACTTTCCCCAGAGGATTTCATATATAGTACTTTATTTAATTCACACAATAGCCTGTGAGATGGATATTTTATACCTACTTTTCCAAATGACGAACCTGAGGTACAGCCACATCAGGAGTTAATTCTGAACCACTGACTACACAACCTTTCCTGTTTGACTGCATACAACCACATAGTAGATATCCAGCAAGCACTTGGGGGACAGGAGAAGGTGAGCCAATGTCAGATTCGGATCCTAGGATCTCAGTTCTAATGGCTCCTTCCCCTAAAAAAACATGTAGTGGGTATAAAATAACTAAAAGGATATAGAAGGTATTGGAATTAAATTAATTCTAGTCAAGTCTTTTGAAGGCACTTTGAAAGTAAAATTCTTCTATCTGGCACTCAAGTTCCTTTAAAAACTTTTCGTATTAGAATAATTTTATACTCATAAGAAGTGGTGAATACAGCACTGAGAGTTCCCATATAACCTTCACTCAGCTTCTGCAGTATTAACATCTTACCTCACCATACTACATTATTAAAACCAGGAGACTGGCATTGATAAAATACTATTCACTACAGACTTCATTTGGATTTTATTCATTTTTGCATGTGCTTGTGTGTGTGTGTGTGTGCGCGTGCGTGTGTGTGTCTATGAAATTTTATCTCATAGATTCATGTAGCCACCCCCTCTACCAGGATTTAGAACAGTTTCAAGATTGTATATATATATAAAATATGTCCAGCACAAGCACTTTCTTCTTCTTTCAGGTTAGATGTCTTACTGATCTCTATATGTTTCATAATCTCTCCACTAAATAGAATGCTTCTGGTCCACTGCTTTTACATCCACTGTCCTCAAAAATCACCATGAATCTATTTTTTAAACTTTGATAAATTATATTTAAATGTTGTTTTTGGATGTTACATTTCGTGGAAACGTATAAGCTTCATTATCTAAAGTTTTCTGAAATTCATGGATGTGCTGAACTGTTGCTAGGGAACCAATTCCTATAGCTGCTAATCAAATTCCTAAGAGAGAAAGGATAAGAGCTCACAAATACAATTTTGTTTTTGTTTTTAATTAAGCAATTAAAGCGGTAGAGTTGTGCAGATGGAAAGAAAGATAGTGTCATGTAATATGGCCCTTCAGATATGCAAATATTTTAAAGAAACATTTAATAGACTCCCTCATTTTATAACATGTTATAAAATGCTGAGATTTGCCCCCATCACAGAGCAAGTTAGTGATTTAGCCTGGTTTAAAACCCACTTGTTTCCAACAGGCACACTTCCCATTATGCCTCACTGTCTTTAACAGGTGGAAAGAGGGAAAATACTTGTAGAGGCCAACTTCTGACAAGTGGCAGACAGTCCGATAGGAATCTAGCTTCAAAATCTGATCAGGTCTGGATGAAACAGAGATTTAAAGATTTAATGATTTGTGAGACAGTTGCCTAATTACACATGACATTAAAAACTTTCCAATTTTCAGTTTAGATTTGGTAGTATTTAAATTAGCTATCTTCATTTAATTTTTGATGAGTAAACTGAGCTATATGTATTAGACAGACATGTGATCTGATAATATTTAAACCACCTGGAATCATTGAAATGTGATAGACAGATATTCAACATACTGGACCAATCATTTAAATATTTTTTAAAATCATGACAAATAAATCTGAAAATCTAAACTTATAAGGATCATCACCTCCTTTTTTTTCCCCAAAAGTACCACTCTTAAAACCAATTTCAGTTCTGATTTTTTTGATGTCTTAATTAGTTCCTATTAATCTAATTCGTCTCTGATCTACTCTACCACTTATAATCTGTATCAAATATTTTAATAACTGACTAAATGCTTTCATATTATTCTTCTCTATATATTCTTTTATCATCAGGAAGAGCACTTTGCAAAGGAGCCTGTGTTTGGTGCTTTTCTTATTCAACCTGGTCACAGAGCAAGTGTTTAGTAACTAAATCCTGAATTATTTTTTAACAGCATAATGCATAGAGGTTATTTGTGTTTCAGCAGAAGGAGCAACTTATTCTAAATGAACTCAGAAAATCACCTGTCAATATATCAACTGAAAAGACAATTCATATTCTGAAATCATGGATAAAATAGTGCTAAACAAATGACAGGGAATCACCAGTAATTTATGCAGAGTAGCATTACAAAAGTTACCTTGCACTGCACAGTGCTTATTATTTTAAAAGGATGGTGAGGAAGCTCTAGAGAAAACCTTAGAGAAACTCGTTTCCAGTCTGGACATTTCTTCCAGCAAGTTGCATGACCTTGGGGAAGATACATAAATTATTTGGGCCTCAATTAGGATTGATCTCTAAAATACTTCTAGCTTCAAATTATTATGATTTTATTTAAGTTCTAAAAACATCTTTTACTTATACAGAAGCTAAGAGGGATGTAATTTATAGCAGAGCTTATAAAATCAAATGTTTTCGATGATATCAGCTTCAATATAACACTACCCCTGCTTTAAGTTAATTTGTGCAAGGCTATTTCAGACATAAGAACTGAATAAAGAGAATTCTGATGGCTTAAAAAACAGGGAATCTGGTATTAGTTGACTTGAATTTAAGACCCTATTTGACCTTTCCCAGTGGTTATAACGTGAGGAAACTTTTTCTCTCTTTTCTTTTTATCTTACCTATAAAAAATATAGGTGGGGGGTGGGAGAATAATTACAACAAATATTCCTTAAAGACCTTTTCACAGTTTTATTATATTGTTGGAGAATGGCATGACATTTCAACACAACCACTATCTCTGAAGGTTAAAGAAAGAAGATAACTAAATATTACTGTAAAAAAGGAATCAGTCACAGCTCCAACGGGGAATGGAGAAGGTGTCCTGTGATCCACTAGACAGAGGCTGGAACTGCAGGTATGGTCAAGTCTGATTAGGAAGAAGCTAGAAAGCACTACTAGGAAGCAAAATTACATAAGTAAATTTTAACTTAGTCCTCCACCAAGGCTGTCTGTATATATTAAGAGTCTATATATAGCAAGTCTCCACTTGTTCTGCCTGAGAAGCTTTTCCCATTTCCTCTGTGGCCCAGTCTGCTCTCCTTCATGTGGCCAGTTTCTTTCTATCCTTTAGGGTTCTGTTTGGTGCCAGCTTCACAGAGAAGCTTTCCAAAAGTTGCTTTTTCTTAATTATTACCTAAGTCCTTTATTAGTTTTATTTTCTTTTGAGCTATATCTATCTATCTCCATCTATGTAGATGGAGATAGATAGATATATATAGCTGAAAAGTTATATATATATAAAATTATATATATAGCTCAAAAGTTATAAAATACAAACATGTTATAATATATACTAGCATGTACTGTAATATATAGTAGTTATGTAATATAACACTTTCAAATATGACCCAAACTTTTCTTCTGAAGTGAAGCTTTATATGTCTTTCACTTAGATATCTCACAGCTATTTTTGACCTCACTCCCATCTAAAATCAGACTGACTTGATTTATCCTCTCAACCCTGTTTTCTGAGTGTTACAGTTCACCTGGGTGCTCAAACTAGAAATTCCTAGTTTCTCCTTTTTCCCCACTCACCCCTGAAATCCCATCCATGAGCAGGCTCTAATAGTACACCACTAAAATGTCTTGAATGAATAAACATTCCCCCATGATCGCTGATATTTTCTACTCAAAGTCACTGTCATCTCTTCTCCAGTTATTCCAATAGACAGCTTCTATCGTTTTTTTACCCTGACCACAATCTATCCTCTCTCTGACAGTTGGAATAAACTTATAAAAATCTAAACAGGATTGTCATTATTCTAACTGAAGCCTTCCAGTGGATGCCCAGTGCATGTTGTCTACCACACACTTCAAAACCCCTTATGATTTAGCACTGGCCTCGCTCCCTCTTCACCCCAGCTGGCTCTGCTTCTTGATCAGTTTCCTGCAAAAGCTCCAGATCCTGGAATAGTGTCATCTCATTTCCCCCTCAGAGGTTTTGTACAAATTGTCTCCACTTGCCCTGCCTGGCAAGCTTTTCCCATTTCCTCTGTGGCCTGGTCTGCTCTCCTTCATGTGGCCAGTTTCTTTCCATTCTTTAGGGTTCTGTTTGATGCCAACCTGACAGAGAAGCTTTCCAAAAATCACTTTTTCTTACTTATAACCGAAGTCCCTTATTAGTTTTATTAGCCATCTAGTCCTTTATTAGCTATCTAATATGGCTCATACCAGAATATACAATTATTTAAATTATTCATCTGTTTATATTTAATCTTTCTTTCCCTCCAGAATATTGAACCCCTGAAGATGAAGAATAAATGTCTCATTCACTATTGTTTTCCCAGTAATGAATACAGTGTCTAGTATACAATAGGCACATGGTAAATATTTGTTAAACAAATTCATTGAGTGTCGGGAAACTTTCCCATCAGTTGAATTTTTCTCGGGAAAACCATTGGCAAAATTAAATGTCTTTATGGTCATTTTCTCTAGTTTCTTTGTCAGGTTTATTCCACAAGGCAGAGGAAACTTGAAATGTCATAAATGAGAAATTGCTGTTCATGTATTTTCTTATTACTTTGGTGATTTGAACTTATATCTTTATTACACATGATTCAGCGGTTTTAAAATCTATTTTGTGTAGATATTAGACCGTATTTTATACCTAAAGTTTTGGAAAATCTGACATTAGTATCATCAGCATTTCTGGATGATTTTCCTTTTTCATTTGTTTTTAAATAAGTTTACCGCAGTTCAGAGTTGCTGATCAGTTTCACTTATACTGTGAAAGCTCTGAGAAGATTACTGGATGTTTTAAACACAAATATATGTAGTACTGATACAGGATCATATGACAATGTCACACAGCACTTTTAACATATCATGTAATTGCTTTTTTAGGTTAGAAATCAGTTTTCTAAGTGCGATAAAATTAAACTTGCTTTAATTTGAATATTAAGTAATTTCATTTAATTCAGAGAACACTGTTTCCAGCAATAAAAAGTGAAACTTTTATTTAATATTGCTTTGATGAAGTTATATCAACACTTATAAGCTAATCACAATCTAATGTTAGGTCATTTTATATTCTCAAATAAGCAGTTTTTGTTATCAATCCTGCTGTAAATTAAAACGAGTTAAGGAACAAAGAGTGAAATGAATTAACCTTCTGGTCAAGGCAAGGAACAAGTCAACAGACCCATTTACTTTGATTAATCGATGTTTTATTTTGCTTCAGGGTTTCAAACCAAGTGATTGAATTTATATAACATAACACTTCACTCGAATTAAGAGCAGCTGGGAGCACATACAATTTTTTACATGAACTCTTCTCCAAAAGATTTGTTTTAAATGCTAATTAAAACTAATACTCAGAGTAAGTTGCAGAAAACTGTTAAGAATTCATTAACTCCTGTAGTCTAAGTAGGATCTGCTTATGAGCTGTAAAAACAAAACAAACAAACAAAAACAGGGTTTAACCTGCAAAAATTGCCTGAGGCATCTCAAATTTATGAGTGATAAGAAGTAGTGAGAGGAAGTTTTCTTAAATTAGTCAATTTATATTTGGATTTGGAAAAGATAAAAACATTATTTTCTATCATCGTTCTGATAACTTTACTATTTAAAAATAGAATTCAATGCATGTTTAACATTTATTGCCAAAGGCTTAGAGGTGAACTTGATCATAGATATCTGCAAAACCAAACAAACAAAACACTCAGGTTATAGAATATGGCAAAAGACTGAATATAATACAAAGTAAGAATTATTCCCAACATGGCTGCCAGGGTGGTCTTTTGAAAAGATGAGTCAGATCCTGGCACTTCTCAGTTCAAAACCCTGCTATGCATGGCTCCTCCTCACACAGAGTCAAAGCCAAACTCTTCAAAGGGAACTTCAAGGGCTCATGTGATCTGTGTCCCTCATGTGATCTGTGCCTCTGTAGCCTCTCCACAGTTACAGCAACCCCACTTCCCTCTCACCCCAATCTTTACCTCTCCTCCTCCCTCACTCCCCACCAGATACAGGGTCTCCCTGCTATATGAATGTTCCAGGCACACTCCCACCTGAAAATCTTCATATCAGCAACTTCTTCTGCCAGAATTATCTTCACAAAACTAATCCCCAACTCTGTTTATGACTTTATTGATGTCATCTTCTCAAGGATCATGCTAAGCACCACAAGCTGCAACCTGCCCTGCCCTTATACATTCTTAACCCCTCTTCCCTGTTTGACTTTTTCCTTTATACTCTCATGACTTTTATTGCTTTCCAACATGTTACACAATTTACTTCTTTTTCACATTTGTTATGTATTATCTGTCTCCCCTCATCAGAATGTAAACTTCATGAGAACCGAGGGCTTTGTCCCCAAACACCTACAAGAGTACTCAGTACGTAGTACTAGGCATTCATGGCATACTTGTTGAATGAATGAAATAATACATCTATAGCTTTCCTCAAGTTAGAAAATGAAGTCTGTGGGAGAACATAGCCTGAATTAGGAATAAAAGCCAGGAAGGCATGGGCAAGGACTTCATGTCTAAAACACCAAAAGCAATGGCAACAAAAGTCAAAATTGACAA
>NW_012108363.1:461351-484381 GCF_000951045.1 Mandrillus leucophaeus | reverse complement strand
TTTTTCTCTGAGACAGAGTCTTGCTCTGTCACCCAAGCTGGAGTGCAGTAGCTCACTGCAACCTCCACCTCCCAGGTTCAAGCCATTCTCCTGCCTCAGCCTCCCTAGTAGCTGGGATTACAGATACCCACTACCATGCCCGCCTAATTTTTGTATTTTTAGTAGAGATGGGGTTTCACCATGCTGGCCAGGCTGGTCTCAAACTCCTGACCTCAAGTGATCCACTCGCCTTGGCCTCCCAAAGTGGTGGGAGTACAGGCATGAACCACTGCGCTGGCCCAAACTGGTGTTCTTCTGTATTTATTTTACTTTATTCCCTACATTCCATAGTAACCTATTCGATACCAGAAAGTCTGTAGTAACATTTTTGACTCCAGGAAGCATTTTCCATGAAAGTGCTGCAGATGGCTTCTTAGTAAGAGAAGACTAAAAGGAAAGTGAGGCTATATCATTAGGCTGCAAACCAGCAGTCCTAATGGCAAGATGCCCTGGAGCCAATGTACCATTGTGAATCTGTAGTATTTTCCTCAATAACACAGCTTTAAGGATTTCGTTAACCAGTAAAAATAATTTTCTTTGCATCCAAATTGGCATGTTATCCATCACTGGGATTTCTGTGTGAAGCTTGAAGATACTATCATTTATTTCTCTAATTAGAATTGCTGTTTAATCCAAAAATCGACTTTAACTTTAAAGTTAGGATAAATTTAGAGGCTGAGCTCTATAATACGCTTTCAATATGAAAATTACTCATTTTCTGAATCTTTATCAGTGAAGTTTCAGTTGCCTTTTTAGATATACCTAATAAAAATGAACTAAGGTCCCTAGAAATCTCATGACTCGAGTAGGCAGGCAATACGAGAGAGAAAAGACTAATGGACAGGCAAGATTCTAATACTGCTGACAATAATGCAGGTATTCTGCTATTTTGACAAATTACAGCTTTCTTCCCTCAGAATTCCATTCTCTTTCTCTCCTCTCCTCTAATCATTGCCTGCCTATAAATTTATTTGTACAAATAAATTTGTATAAATGTCTTGGCAATAAATTAATTTATTAATCATACTCAGAAGTAACTCTAGGCAAAGAGGTGTGTCAGGGAAGTTTCACTGCATGCGAACTCAAGAACTTTCTAGAATTTGGACCTGTGATTGTATCATTACCTAGGGCAGAATTTTACCAGCCAGAGATATACCACCATCAGCTCTTGCTCTCAACTGATTTTTATAAAAATACAATTTATGGCTTGAATATGTTTCAAATGATGCCTATTAATTACAAACTATTCATTTGCAAGGATACTTATATCAGGGATTACTCTTAAAAACAGGATTTAAATTGACCATATTTTCTAATAATTCTCATATTTAGAGAAGGCAGACAATGTAAATTTCCTACTCCTATTTTAGATAATACCAAATGACATTTTCAAATAACCTGCAAAAGATTAAATGATTAATACAACCAGTTGTTCATTCTTTTCTCTTCAGAATTCATGATTGCTAGTGTCAGAACAGATTTATTGATGGAGATTTACATAGTGTGATACAAGTACTCAATAAGGTATCAACTAAATTGGAATCGTGGTCTATCACATTCAATAAGGTAAGTAGTGAGCATGATAGCCAATATTTGGCAATAGATAACTATTGAGGATTGGTCTAGGGGGACTTCTAAATGATCTTGATTTTGTGTTGATAAGTGTGAAAGGAAAATTAAAACTTGGGACCCCAGTTCACATGCCACAAAGAAACAAATTAAGCTGAAACCTGGGTCATGCAAAAAAAATGGCCTTTTCTAGCGTTCTTAAACAGACGGCTACAGATAAAAAGTTAAATATATGCACTAGAAGCTACTTTGTGTTTGCCTTATCTGATGTAAAGTGCCGATTTACTGAGCACCAGATGAACACATCATTGGCTATTCCCCTACCTACTCCTTTTCTCATGCATTATATAGATTACCATATTCTTCCTCTTTTCTCTCCAGCCAAATTTTCCTTTTAAATATTTAAGCCCTCAAATTCATCTTTGGAGAAAAGTACAGACCACAGACTATTTGTGTGATTCCTTGGGATTTCTGTTTGTTGGTCGGTTGGTTGTTTTTTCGTTTTTTGTTTTTAGTTTTCTTTTTTTGAGATGAGGTCTCACTCTGTCACCCAGGTTGGAGTGCCATAGTATGATCTCACTTCACTGTGTGATCTCAGCTCATAGTGTGATCTCCACTCACCTTGGCCTCCCAGACTCAAGCGATCCTCCCACCTCAGCCTCCTGAGTAGCTGGGACCACAGACATATGCCACCACGTCTGGCTAATTTTTTGTATTTTTGGTAGAGACAGGGTTTCACCATGTTGCTGTATGCAGGTTGGTCTCGAACTCCTGAGCTGAGGCAATCTACCTGCCCCTGCCTCCCAAAGTGCTGGCATTAAAGGGGTAAGCCACTGTGCCCAGGCTTGTGTTTTTTGTTTGTTTGTTTGTTCTTTCCAGGCATGTCCTTAACCTTGGCAAAATAAACTTCTAAATTGACTGATAACTGTCTCAGATACTGTTTTGGTTTACGTAAGAAATAAACAACTATAAAGATAGATTAAAAATAAGTAAGTAATTATATGTATATATCCTATTGGTTTATTTTCTATATATCCTATTAGATATACACACACACACACACACACACACACATATATATATATATATATATCCCCATTAGTTCTGTCCCTCTAGGGAACCGGACTAATACAGGGACTATCAGATGATTGGTACCTACAACAATACAGCTTGTATCCCATCATCAATTACTTTTATTCCCTTAGTTTCTGGCATCCTACACATGACACTATCAGGCTGCCATTTAACAGGATGTGGAACAAACTCAGGGGTCTGGCAGAGACATTAATGTGGAAATATGTGGAAAGTTGAGGGTTCTTTCTTTCGTTCGTTCGTTCTCTCGTTTTTGAGACAGTCTCACTCTGTCGCTCAGGCTGGAGTGCAGTGGAGCGATCTCCGCCCACTGCAACCTCCGCCTCCCAGGTTCACGCCATTGCCCTGCCTCAGCCTCCGGAGTAGCTGGGACCACAAGCTCCCGCCACCTTGCCTGGCTATTTTATTTTTATTTATTTTTTTTAGTAGTGACAGGGTTTCACTGTGTTAGCCAGGATGGTCTCAATCTCCTGACCTCGTGATCCACCTGCCTCGGCCTCCCAAAGTGCTGGGATTACAGGCCTGAGCCACCGTGCCTGGCCAAAGGTTTTTTTTTCCAACTCCTTAAACAAATGATTTCTAAATTATGCGAACACGTGAATGCTTTATCTTCAATGCTTTATCATGTTATGATTCATAACTATGTACTGTATATACAATTTTAGGCATATAAATAATAACTAAAGCATATATCTTTTATTTATTCATTCAATAAAAATTATTGAAAGTTTATGATGATACAGGCACCTTGTGCTTAGTACAAAATGGGGATCAAGATAATAGAAACTCTGCCATCAGAGAATTGTATAGTTAATGGGAGAGACAATATTTGAATAATACACAAATAAATCTTAAACTTCAGCTGTGAAAACTGATAAAATAGATACTTGGGGAACTAAGAGAACATGTAGCTGTTGATTAAGCTATAGTGATATATTTCAGTCACTAGAACAAGAAGCATCCACATATTTGGGACTGAAAGATTATTTAACCTGTAGCGCAGGCAGATGTTGGTTTCACTATTTAGACTTTATTCTTTTTAGTGCTAAATAATTCCATACCAAGAACAACATGTGTTTTTATTTATTCTTCCTAGTTTGAGGCCCTGACCTCATAAGACACAACTACAATTAAAGTTAAAATATTGGAACAGTGCCTTTGCTTGGAATTTGCAATAAAAACATTTGTCAAACATTATTCAATAAATGGCGGAAGGAAACGCCATAGCATTGAAAAAAACTTGAGAAAAAATTGCACGATGATATTTATTCTTGAAAAATACATGTGAAAGGAAAGGTTTATGTTTCCACAGCAACAAACTTTGCTGAGCATACTGAGCTCTGTTAAAAATAAAGAAAAGGAGAGAAATAGAAGTAAAGGACAGAGTATGGTCTAATGTGGCAAAATAAGGAATTCTGAAGTCAAGGACACTGTAGGAGGAATAAAAAAATCCCCAATTGATCATGGGTTCTGGTTTTCTTGAAATTTTAATTAATTAATTAATTTTAAACCTCATTTTATTGTGGTAAGAACTTAATGTAAGATCTATCCTCTCAACAATTTTGGGGGGGGGTAAGGTGGGCATTTATTTATTTTTAGTTTTTTAAATAAATATATTTTTCTTTCAATAGCTTTTGGGATACACATGGTTTTTGGTTACATGAGTGAATTATTTAGTGAAGTCTGAGATTTTACTGCACCCATCACCCGAGTATGTACATTGTACACAATATGTAGGGATTTTAAAAATCAAACCCCACCCTCCCCTCCTCCTCGAGTCTCCAGTTTTCATTATACCACTCTGCATGCCTTTGTGTACCCATAGTTTAGCTCCCATTTGTAAGTGACAACATATGGTATTTGGTTTATCATTCCTTAGTTACTTCACTAAGAATAATAGCCCCCAGCTCCATCCAAAGTACTGTAAAATACATTATTTCACTCTTGTTATGGCTGAGTAGTATTCCATGGTGTATATGTACAACATTTTCTTTATCTGCTCCTTGGCTGATGGGCACTTACGTTGGTTCCATAGCTTTGGGACTGAAAATTATGCTGTGATACACATACGTGTGCAGGTGTCTTTTGATATAATGACTACTTCGTTTGGGTACTCAGTGACGGGATTGCTGGATCAAATAGTTGATCTACTTTTAGTTCGTTGCCTCTCAACAGAGTTTAAGCATATAACACATTATTAACTGTAGGCACAGTATTGTACAACATATCTCTAAAACTTATTACTCTTGTACAATTGAAACTTTATGACCATTGACCAGTAACTCCATATTTCCCCATCCTTCAGTCTCTCTGATTTTACGTGGTTCACTATCTAAATTACCTCATATAAGTGACATAATGCAGTATTTGTCCACCAATAGCTGGCTTATTATGCTGAGCATAATGACTTCAAGGTTCATCCACACTGTTGCATATCGAAGGAATTCCTTATCTTTTAAAGGCTGAATAATATTCCACTGTATGTATGCACCATATTTTCTTTATCCATTCATCCATGAATAGACATTTAGATTGTTTCCACATCTTGGATATTATGAATAGTGCTACGATGACCATTGGAATGGTAATATCACTTAAACATACTGATTTTAATTATTTTGATAAATATCCAGAAGTGGGATTGCTGGACCATGTAATAATTTTATTTTGAATTTTTGAGGAATCTTTGAATTACTTTTCATAGCAACTGTATCTTTTTGCTTTATGACCAAGAGTGTACAGGAGTTTCAATTTCTTCACATTTTTGCCAACATTTATCATATTTTCTTTTAAAAATTAACCATCCTACCAGGTGTGAAGTGATATCTCATTGTGATTTTGATTTGCATTTACCTAATGATAAGTGACATTTAGCATGTTTATATGTATGTCAGCCTACTGCATGACTTCTTTAGATAGATACTCATTTAAGTCTTTAGGCATTTTAAATGTTGGATTGTTATTCTTGTTGCTTTTGAGTTTTTCCTTATATATTTTGGAAATTAACACCTTATCTAATATATAGCTTACAGATATTTTCTTCCATTCTGTAGGTTGCCTTTTCACTCTGTTCATTGTTTCTTTGGCCATACAGAATCTTTTAGTTTATATCTTTTGAATTTTATATGAGTTTCACTTGTCTATTTTGCTTCTGTTGCCTGTGTTTTTGGTGTCATATCCATGAAATAACTGCTAAGACCAATGTCATACAGCTTTTTCTTTATTTATTTCTAGGAGTGTTAAAGTTTAGAGCCTTACATTTATAATCAATTTTGAGGGTTTTTTTATGGTGTATGATGCGGGTCCAATTTCATTATCTTCTATGTGGATATCCAACACCATTATTGAAGAGACTATCCTTTCTTTATTGCATATTCTTGGCACCTAAGTTGAAGATCAATTGACTATTTATACATGTAATCAATTTCTGGATTCTTCGTTGTGTTTCATTTTTCCACATGTCTATATTTATGACATTATCATATTGTTTTAATTACTATTGCTTTGTACTACATTTTGTCTTTTTTTTTTTTAATTCCTTTTTGTAGAGAATGGGGTCTTGCTATATTGCCCAGGCAGGTATCGAACACCTGGGCTCAAGCTATCCTCTCACCTCTGCCTCCTTAAGAGCTGGGATTACAGATGTGGGCCACATGCCAGCAATTTGTACTATATTTTGAAATCAGGAAGTCTGATGCTTCCAGTTTTGTTTTTCATTATCAAGGTTATTTTGAATATTTAGGGCTTTTTGGTTTCATATAAATTTTAGGATTATCTATTTTTTAAATGTCATGGGGGTTTTGATAAGAATTACATTTTATCTGTAGATTGCTATGGGTAATGTGAACACTTTAACAATATTAAGTCTTCCAATCTCTGAACACTGATGTCTTTCTATTTGCATGTGTAGTCTTCACTTTTATTCATCAATGTTTTGTAGTCTTCTGTGTACAAGTGCTTTGCCTCCATTTAGTTTTTTGCTAAGTCTTTTATTCATTTTCATGGTATGGTAAATGGAATTGTGTTCTTAATTTTTGAAGAAGTTAGTTTGTTTTTAGTTTATAGAAAAGCAACTAATTTTGTGTGCTCATTTTGTATCTTGCAAATATTCTGGAATTATTAGTTCTAACAACGTTTTGTGGAAGTTTTTGAATTTTCTACATCATGTCATCTGTGAATAGCAATTATTTTCCTCCTTGCTTTATTTGGATGTCTCTTTTTTTTTTTTTTTTTTTCTTGACTAATTGCTCTGTCTAGAATTTCTGGTACTATCCTTGCCTTACTTCTGATCTTAGAGCAAAAGTTTACAGTTTTTCACCACTTATTATGATGTTAGATGTGGGCTTGTCAAATATGGCCTACATTACATGGAGGTACATTCCATCTATAAATAGTTTGTAGAGTGTCTTTTTAATCATGCAAGGGTGTTCATTTTTGTCAAATGGTTTTCTGCATCAGTTGAAATGATCATGTGATATTTTTTTCTTTCAATCTGTTAAGGTGGTACATCACATTAATTGATTTGCATGAGTTAAACCATACTTGCATCCCAGGGAAAATTCCCACTTGATCATGGTGTATGGTTCTTTAAACGTGCTGTTGAATTCAGTTTGCTAGTATTCTGTTGAGGATTTCTGTATCTATATTCATTAGAGAAATTGGCCTGAAGTTTTGTTTTCTTGAGCTATCTTCTCACTTTAGTATCAGAGTAATGCAGGCCTGATGAAATGACTTTGGTAGTATTCCTTCTATTTCTGTTTTTTGAAAGACTTGGAGAAGGATTGGAATTATTTCTTCTTTAAATGTTGATAAATTGACCAGTGAAGCTATCTGGTCCTGGGTTTTTTTTGTTGTTGTTGGGAAATTTTTGATTACTGATTCAATCCCCTCTGATTCAATATAGATCGATTCAGACTTTTTATTTCTTTATGATTCAGCCTAAGTAGGTTGCCTGTTTCTAAAAATTTATTCACTTCTAGGTTACCCAGTTCGCGGACATAAAATTATTTATAGTAGCCTCTTATGATACTTTTTATTTCTCAGGCATCTGTGGTAATGTCTCCATTTTCATTTCTAATTTTATTTACTTGAATCTTCTCTCATTTTCCCAGGGTAATTAATGGCTTTTAAATTTTGTTTATCTTTAACAAAAAGCAACTTTTAGTGTCATTGATTTTTCTATTGTTTCTCCAGTCTCTATTTTGTCTATTTCTTCTCTAGTCTTTATTACTTTCTCTCATGTGCTAATTTTGGCCCTAGTTTTTGCTGCACTTTTTAGTTCCTTGAGGCATAAAATTAGATTTTTTATTTGAAATCAATCTTTAGATTTAAATATATGCATATATCATATATATAAATACTGTGCTTGTATCCTTCTTAGTATTATTCCTGCTACAACCCATACATTTTGGCAAGTTGTACTTTTATTTTCATTTGTCTCAAGATATTTTCTAATTTCCCGTTGATTTCTTATTTGACCCCATGGTTGTTCAAAAGTGTGATGTTTAGTTTTTACAAATTTGTGAATATCTGTTTTCCTTCTGCCATTGCTGTCTAGTTTCAGTCAATTATGGGCAGAAAATAAATTTGGTATGATTTCATCATTTCAAAATTTCATAAGAATTTTCTGTGAGCTAAAATGTGATCTCTGCTACAAACTGTCCCACATGTGCTTTAAAAGAATGTATATTCTGGGCGGAATACTATGTACGTGTTTGTTAGGTCCATTTTGTTTGTAGGGTTGTTAATGTTTGCTATTAATATGTTAACTTCCTGTCCGGCTGTTCTATCCATTATCGAAAGTGGGGTATTAAAGTCTCTCTTACTATTATTTTATTGTTGTCTATTCTATCTGCAGTTCTGTCAATATTTTCTTTACATATTTAGGTGCTCTGATGATGGGTGATATCTATTTATTATTATGTCTTCCTGACGTATTTATTCTTTTATTACTATACAATATTTCCCTGTGTGTACTGTGACAGTTTCGATTGAAATTCTGTTTTGTGTGGTATAAATCATTCTGCTCCTTTATGTTGTTGTTTTTCTCATTTCATGGGGTATCTTCTCCATCCTTTAACATTCAGAGTGTGTATCTTAAAATCTAAAATTAATTACTTATAGGCAGCATAGAGTTGAATCTTGTGATTTTTGTTTGACTGTTTGTTTTTGAGACAGAGTTTTGCTCATTGCCTAGGCTGGCATGCAATGGTGCCATCTCGGCTCACTGCAACCTCCACCTCCCGGGTTCAAGTGATTCTCCTGCCTCAGCCTCCCAAGTAGCTGAGATTACAGGCGCCTGCCACCATGCCCAGCTAATTTTTGTATTTTTAGTAGAGACGGGGTTTCACCATGTTGGTCAGGCTGGTCTCAAACTCCTGACCTCAGGTGATCCACCAGCCTCGGTTTCCCAAAGTGCTGGGATTACAGGCGTGAGCCACCACGCCTGGCCTGAATCTTGTTTTTTTAATGAATTCATCCACTTTATTGATTTTGATTGAGGAAACTTCATGAACACTTAAAATAATTATTAATAAAAATTTACTATTGCTACTTTAGTGTTTTTGTATATCTTGGAGTTCTTTTGTCATACACTCTCTCTCTTGCTTTCTTCCTTTGTGCTTTGTTGATTTTTTGGACTGATGTATTTTGATTCCTTTCTCTTTCTATTAGTGTATATTCTATAGGTATTTTCTTTGTGATTACCATAGGGCTTATAGAAAATATCTTACAGTTATAACAGTCTATTTTAAGGTTATAGCATCTTCAATTCAATTGCATACAAAAACCCTACACTGTTACTCTCCCTTATGACACGTTCTGTCATTGATGTCACAATGCACATTTATTTGTATTGTGTATCCATCAACGTTTTTGATATAGTGTTTTAATAATTTTATCTTTTAACTTTTATACTAGAATTAAAAGTGATTTACACACCACTATTACAGTAATATAGTATTCTGTATTTGTGTATATATTTAACTTACCAAGTTTCTTATTTTTTATGCTATTTTATTGCTCTTTAGTATCTTTTTGTTTTGGCTTTAAGAAGTTTCTTTAACATTTCTTCCCCTCCACCCCCACCCCCCACCACCCTGTCTTCCTATAACCTTTAACATTTCTTATAGGGCAGTTCTAGTAGTGATGAACTTTATTAGCTTTTATTTGCATGAAAAATCTCTCTTCATTTTTAAGGGAGAGCATTGCTGAGGATAGTATTCTTGTTTGTAGTTTTCTTGTCTTGGTTTGATTTCTTTTCTTTCAGCACTCAGAATGTATCATTTCACTGCCTTTTGGTCTGTAAGGTTTCTGCTGAACAACTAGTTGATAGTTTTTCATGTGGATTCCCTTATATGTGAAAAAAAATGATTTCTCTTATTGCTTTCAAAATTCTTTTTGTCTTCAACATTTGACAATTTGATTATAATCGATTCCACTGTGTACTTATTCGGGTTGTTATTTGGGATCCTTTAGGTTTTCTGGATGTATGTATTCATTTCCTTCCTCAGAATTGGGAAGTTTAGGGTCATTGTTTCTTTCAATATGCTGTCTGGTCATTTCTTTCTCTGTTCCTTCTGCAGTCTTACATGGTGCATTTGGTAAGCTTAGTGTTGTTCATAAGTTCCTTGAATTTCTTTACTCTCTTCCACTATTTTATTTCTCCTCTGAATAATTTCTAATGACTTGTCTTTAAGTTTGCTAATATTTTCTTCTGCTTCATCTAGCCTGCTTTTGAATTACTCTAGTGATTTCTTTGTTTAGTTCATTGTGTTGTTTATCATGATTTCTGCTTAGTGTTTTTTAAGTTTTCTATTTGTTGAAATTCTAGTTTTATTCATGCATTGTCCTCCTGACCTCAGTGACCATCTTTATGACGGTTATTTTTAATTCTCTATCTGCTACATCATATAACTCCATTTCACTAAGGTCAGTTTCTAGAAATTTATATTTGCCCTTTGTTTGGAAGATATTTCTTTGGTTTCTTATTTTGTTTGACTCTCTGTGTTGGTGGCTGGGCATTAGAAAAACCACCCACCTGTCCTAGTGTTCACAAACTGGCTTCACAGAAGAACCTCCCCTATTAGCCTGGTCAGAGATTCTAGGGGCCCCTCAAACCTTCATGCTAGTCCAACCTGTTTTCTTTGTTCTTAATGACCCTGTCTAGAGTGCCAGGTCCACCAGCACTCTGAGAAAAGCAATACTGAAGGCACTTCCTCAAGAATCCTCCAGAAAAGTTGAGTCATTCGATGTTTTGTCCAACTTACTACCTCTGCCAGGAGAACCTAGCATCTGGGAGTTTTCATCCACTTTCTCCGTGATAAGCCAAAAACAGGGGCTACGGTAACCACCAACCCACAGCACTGTCACTGCTCTTATTGGTCCTGCGCCACTAGAGAATGCCAGACCTCATCAGTGCTCTTAAGACAGCCTGGACAGAGCCGGACCCACTCCTATCTGGGTAGCTCCTAGAGGAGTTGGAACACTGGACGTATGGTATACCTCCTTTCCTCCCCAGCAGGAAGCTTGGATGTGGGGAGATTCATCTCAATCATACAGTACTCTGCCAGTTTAGAAATTAGGGCAAGAAGGTGTCCTGAACTTCCCAACTATCTTTGATGTGGCTGGTTTTGCACTGACCTGGGGTATAAGAGCCTCTTAACCAGTTCCTTGGTTTCTCACAAAGGCAATCTGTCCATGAATTGTTGCCAAATCAGTGTGTTTGTGGAGGGAAGGAGGGCCCAGGGCTGCTGATGTCTCTTTTCTAAATTTGAGAACAATTGTTGAAAATACAAATGCCAATTGGAAAAGTATGTTATGTAAATGAGTAAAGTGGTCAGGTGTTAATGAGTAAAAAAGAGTCTTGGGCTCCAACCAAATGAGACACCTACTACTTAACTCCAATTTCGTGCAACCAAACCAGAAAGTCTATCCAGAAACAGGAATTTCTAGGAGAGATAACCCAACATTAGTTTTCCTTTGCTGTCATACATTATCACAAATTTAGGGGTTTGAAATAACACTCCTTTATTATCTCACAGTTCTGTAGGTCAGAAGTCCTGATACAGCAGGACTGAGTCCTTTGCTGAGAGTCTTTCAGGTCTGAAATCAAGATGTTGGCAAGTTATATTTCTTTTTCGAGGCTCCTAGGTTGAATTTTCTTCTAATCTCATTCAAGTTTTGCAAAACTCAATTCATGTTGGTTGTAGGACTAAGTCCCCATTTCCTCTCTGGGGACAGTCTTTGCTACTCAAAGTTATCTTCAATCCTTCCCATGCTTTTCATATGACCTCCCTTGGGCAATGGTAAATTCAATCTCTCTTTAACGCTTTGGATAACTCAAACTTTCCCTGATGCCACATCTGTATGCCTTCAAGGTAAGTAAAATTTTTTGTTTTTAAATGTTAATGTTATTAGATTGGGCCCACTTCAACTGGGAAATCTAGGATAATCTCCTTATTTTAAGATCTGGACTGTAATCTTAACTTTGTGAATAAAGTCCCATTTGCTACACAATGTAACATATTCATGAGTTTCTGGCTTAGGGCATGGACCTCTTTGGGGTATCATTATTCTGCCTCCCATAATCCCAAATTCAAAATATAGACAAATAATTATTAACACTACTTAGGCCAGAAGAAAAACACATCTGTGGTCTATATCTCGACTTACGAACAAAATTTGGATCTCTAATTTAGGAGATAAATGTAACAAACAAGATCAATATTGTACTGTATCTTTTAAAGTAGAATGTTATTAAATTAACTGACATTAAGATAAACATATTATTAAGAAGAAAATTGATATTTGTATTAGTCTGTTTTCATGCTGCTGATAAAGACATATGCAAGACTGGGAAGAAAAAGAGGTTTAATTGGACTTACATTTCCACATGGCTGGGGAGGCCTCAGAATCATGGAGGGAGGCAAAAGGCACTTCTTACATGGTGGAGGCAAGAGAAAGTGAGGAAGAAGCAAAAGTGGAAACCCCTGATAAACCCATCAGATCTTATGAGACTTATTCACTATCATGAGAATATCACAGGAAAGACCAGCCACTACGATTCAATTACCTCCTGTACGATTCAATTACCTGCCGTCGGTCACTCCCACAACATGTGGGAATTCTAGGAGATACAATTCGAGATTTAGGTTGGGACACAGTCCAACAAAATCAACATTCAATTTTACCTTCTTTGATCCTATGTGCATTGGTTAATACTACATATAGGTCAAAGTCCTTTAGCATCGAATTACTTAATATTTGAATAATTAAAAATCAGTATTTGTTTACAACTTTCCTCATGTTTGTAACACTACTAGAGTTTACACTGGGTCAAAGATAGTTAAAACAAGTTGTTTTCTTGCTGAACTCAGTTTATATAATATATTAAACATTTTTTATTGGGTCAAAAAACAGAAAAAATATTAACCTACAGAGTAATTTGTCATTTGTTTATTCTCATTAGTTCTATGATAACATAATCCATAGAACCACATGAAAATATATTGACATTAAAAACTTTAACATTTTATTTATATTTTATATCTTTAAACTAAATGTTAATACAATCTTTAATGCAGATAATTTTAAAAGGAAAACTAACAGTGGTATTGGAAAAGGATGGCAAGAGAATTGCAACATCTATTTACCAACTTGCCCATACTATAGACAGTTGCCTTAAAACATCTCTTAACTTTAATATAATAGAAGGCAGAGGTGTAGGCTAGATAGATAGACCTTGGTTTGGTGCCAGGATAAGGCACTATCTATTTGGTTGGCTAACTCCATACAAAATAGTAAGCTCTTTGAGCCTCAGTTTTGTGCTGCAAAATAATTTGTAAAATAAGTTTATCTATTTTTCATTGGTTTTTATGAGAAGGAAGTGAGATAATTCATATGGAGTGCTTAGACAATGCATGACACAGTACAGTGTCAGTAAAATATTAACAGAATTCTAGTTTGGGTTCAAATAATATATTTTGTTCACACAGAGTCTTCTATTCATCTTACTAATTCTTCTTGAAGCAAATATTTTTAGATTTATTAATTGTATTTCTAATTTCTGAATTCCTTTTCAAAACTGCTATTATTGTACAGTCACATTTTTAGATACAGAGTTAAGAATTTGCACTATTGTATTTAAGATTGGTTTAGTAAATCATAGTCATTAATGTTATATTTATAAAAAATAATCACTAGGCCAGGCATGGTGGCTCATGCCTGTAATCCCAGCACTTTGGAAGGCTGAGGTGGGCAGATCACAAGGTCAGGAGATTGAGACCATCCCAGCTAACACAGTGAAACCCCGTCTCTACTGAAAATACAAAAAATTAGCCAGGCGTGGTGGCACGTGCCTCTAGTCCCAGCTACTCAGGAGGCTGAGGGAGGAGAATTGCTTGAACCCGGGATGCGAAGGTTGCAGGGAGCTGAGATCGCACCACTGCACTCCAGCCTGGGCAACAGAGTGAGACTCCATCTCAAAAAGAAAAAAATCATTATAAAGACAAAATAGAATTTAAAAGTATTTATAATAAAATATGAAATAAAAATATAAAGTTATACATAAATGTAATTATATATGAATTTAGACAAGACAGAGGCAAATAATAATTTTGTTAGGAATAATAACAAATTGTTTTATTGTTTTGCTTTTTTGGTAGTGTACACAATGTTTGTAATTAAAAAGAAGTTGTTAAAAATCCTCAAGGATTGACAACATGCTTTTAACATGTGTATATAGTCTCCTAATACATTTACAGATGAGAGCATTACTTACAAATAGAATTTTTAAAGTTAAAAGTGATCTTTGAGATCATCGGGCTAGGCAGTTTCCACACTGGGTGGTCCATGGCACTTTGGACGTGATCAGATGGCATAGCTGCTGTGAAGTATTAGGACAAGCAGACAGGGATCAGGCATCTTCAGATCTGCTCCCATTAATACAGTGTCACTATTATGTATAAAATAATGTATCAAACTATAAGTATAACATTTGTATGTTTATATATTTTATTGTAAGAAGTGTTCCTATTGCTTTAGGAAACAAACAACAAAAAGTCACAATTCCTTCATATGGAAGAAATAATCATACTCACCAAATGTTTCATTTGCTCCGCTGTATTTCTCAGCTCTTTTAAAGTTGCAGGAAGCCAATGGCTGTTTCTCACAGATGAGATGTGAGCAGAAGTGATACATGTCACTTCTGAGATAAGGTAGTTAAAAACTTATGCTCAGCTCTCCAATCTCTCTTTTCCAATGACGAGGCAAGTGTATAAGGCTAATATTCACAGTGGTTCAACTTCAAGAGAAGCAACCCTCCATCTGCTGGCTTCTGAATGACAATGTGAAGCAGAGCCCTCTGCCCACCAATATGGTAGATATAAACTGAGTAAGAAGGAAATCTAATTATATTAAATCACTGAATTAATGGGGTTACTTGCTACTTCTAGATAACCTAACTTATCCTTACTAAGGCACCTTATTTTAAAGATGCAAAAACAGGGTTGCAGATAGTGGAAGTGAACAGTTCAAGGTTACTGAGATTTGAACTAAAACTTAGGTCTCCTGACACTCCAATGTAAAGCTCTCCTTATGCCAATCTATTTGGCTTGAATGACCACAACAAAATAATAAACCATGATGTGGGATGGTCTTAAAGATCACCTAATCCAAACATTTCTAAATTCAAAATGACAGAAGATCATCCAAATGTTGCTGGAAAACAATGATGGACATCTCATCATTTCCAGGGTTCGTTCTTTCCTTTTTGAGAGTTGCCATTATAAGCAATTCCTTGTCTAAAGATAATGGCATTGTAAACATTGTAGCAAAGAAAGGGATGATCCATTCAACAATTAATTTTTGAGCTCTTACTTTGTGAGAGGCATTATAGTTATACAGATACAAAAGCATTGATGAGTAAACATAGATGTGATCCTTGCTTTCGTGTAGCTTGCAGGCCAATGAAGTGACAAATATATGTTCATAAAATAGTCATAAACATGAATCTGTGATCCCAAAATTTCATAAGTTCTACAAATGAAAAATCTCATAGTATCATGAGAGACAAAACAGTGACCCAACTTAGTCTGAGGCGCTTAAGTAAGAGAAGAGAAACGTCGCAAGGACAACATATACATTTCTAGTTTTCCCACCTTGATAGATTAGAGCATCATTGACTGAAATGAAGACACTGGATAAACACCTGGTTTAGAGAAGTGGAGGCAGTGATGTTATAGAAAGAATGGGTTCCATTTCAGAACATCTGAAGTTAGAGATGTGGATATAACATCCACACACAAATGTATACATGAGGATGAGAGAACACTTTGAGGGAGTGACTATCTCTGCATAAAAACCAAAACAACTAAAAAAGAAAGAGCTAGAAAATGACAGTGTTTCACTTAGCTGAGAGTACAGAGCCTCCCTGCCCATTCATTTTTAAGTCATTGGCAACACAGGCAAACTGCTGCAGCTGAGGTACCGCAGCTGTTTTCTGATCTTCTTTACTTTCACACTTGCCATTGGTGCTACTCTGTAGGGTGGTCAACCCTATCCGTGCAGTCCTTAAAGAGCAGCTTGAGTCAGGAAGGAGGGGTGGCTGACCTTCCAATTCACACCTTCTCCAGCCATCCCTCAGACCAGTTTTCCAGTGCTAAATAAAGTGCTCCCCTCTGAATTTTGGAATTCACTCAAAGGATTACAAAACCTTCTATCTTGTGGCAGCACAAACTTATCCTTTATGAAGATCCCTAGAAAAACTACTCAGCTACCACTACTTGTCAATCAATTATAATTTTCTATTTTTAAGAGATAAAAAAGCCTATAAAATGTTTGCTACTAGAAAATTTAGAAAGCAATCAATGGGTCCTAAATCTGAATCAAAGAAGTTTCAGAAACATGGGATTTAAATCCACCAACAATCTGAGTTTTGGAAGCCAGCTGTCAGCGACTAGCTATATTGCCTCAAACAAGTAATGTAATCATTCTGGGTCTCAGTATTATTATCTATAAAATCAGGCTAATTACCAATTTGGGGATTTTGTGATTGTGAAGCAGGTTTACTGTGCACTGGTTACCAACTTGTCTCAATCTGATAAGAAAGAACACAGTTAAATGAAACAAGTTACATGAGACAGATTTATTACTTACAAATAGGCATCAAAGGACAACAGAAGCCTAGGATTTGCTGTGAACTGGTCCCCTAAGGCTCAGGAAAGCCCACTTGCACCATAGGTGAGGGACCCCAAAAAAGCAGCCCCCCCTGGGTTTTATCCCCTGGGGGCACCATGACCCACTGCACTAAAGCTTTGAATGATATCTTGTTTCTACAAGGGGACGGGTAATTACTATGCACTGTTGTGGCCAGTTGCCCCTTACCTCAGGCTGTTGTATTCCCAGCACACTCTACAGTTATTCTTGAGAACAAGCATGAAAGTGGGAAGAACTGAGTTGATTCAAGGCCACCCAGAGAATTGTCCTGCAGCGATGAGTGTAATTAATATAAGGGCTTATGCATGTGTGGCATTTGGAAACTTAATACATTTTTAATTCATATGAGTTTATATGCTAATTTGTTTCTGCCTAATCATATAAAAAATTATAGTTCCCATTTACTAAGTGCATACTGTGTATCAGGCACTTTTCTAAGAGCTTTATGAGTACCAGTTCATTTAATGGTCACAAAAATCTAGGGGGTACCTACCACTAATAACCTCATTTTTTCAGACAGTGAAACACAGATTGTTGCTTGCTCAGTATTACATAAGTTATAAACTAGGGCAGTAGAGTATCAATCTAAGAAGTCAGGTTTCAGAATCCACATTTATATGCATTAAAGCTACAATGCCAAGGATGCAAGATTGAAATGTAATTAAGAGGCAGGTATACCTATGTATTGCACCTCTTTTCTTAGAATCAGTGTTAATGCTTGAAAATGATTTTATTAAATTGCAAGTACACCCTTCCTCAGCTCAGCCGGACAAGTAGAAATTCATGTTGGAGGGAGATATGAAAGAGGTAGAGAAAAGATTTGTGGGAAGTCTGTGGGCAGAATGAATATCTTGACTTGTTAAAGACAAGGTGATGGCTTCAAAAGCACTTTGAACTAGAAGCCAGGAGAACAGGCTATGTAACGTTTCACATTACTTAACCTATCCCTGCCATGGTATTCTCATCTAAAATGAGGACTTGAGTCTAAAATTCAGACTCAATTAAATTAGATGGATAGTCTCTAAAGATTGTCCCAGTTCTAATTTAATTGTATGACAGCATTATATAGAAATACAGAAACATCCATCCTTTACCACAAATGCCAACAGCAATATCTTTTATTTTTAATGGGATTTTTTTCAAATTAAGTTTTTCATCAAGTTTAATTAATGCATATTATTTTACTTAATTCAAGAAAAATTAAATAGACATTACTTTATCTAGACTGCAGAGTTCAGTACCCATTATCTGTCAGTTTTTGACTGTCAGACTCTGGAACCAGCCTGTTTTTTAAAAAAGAAGCATGCTTCAATTTACCTTTTTAAAATTGATACGTAATATACGTACATATTTTTGGAGTATATGTGGTCTTATCTAACATGCATAGGCGTGTAATGATCACATTAGGGCATTTGGAGTGTCCATCACCTCAAGCATTTATCATTTCTATGTGTTATGAACATTTCAAGTCCACTCTTTCAGCTGTTTTGAAATACACAATACATTTTTGCTAACTATAGTCACTCTGCTCTGCTATGAAGCAATAGAAAATTTTCCTTCTATTTAACTATTACATTTGTTCCCATTAACCAACCTCTCTTCATCCTCCTACAACCACCTACACTCCCTTCCCAGTCACTGGTAGCTCTCATTCTCCTCTACCTCCATGCAACCAACTTTGTTAGCTCCCACATATGAGTGAGAACATTGAATACTTGTCTTTCTGTGCCTGGTTCATTTCCCTTAACATAATGACCTCCAGTTCCATTCATGTCACTGTGAATGTCATGATTTCTTTATTTTTTATGACTAAATTATATTACATTTGTATATATACCACACTTTCTTCATGCATTTATCTATTGATGTACACTTAGATTAATTTTCTTTTTTTTGCTATTATTAATGGTGTTGCAGTAAACGTGAGGGTGCGGGTATCTTTTTGATATATTGATTTCTATTCCTTTGAATAAATACCCAGTAGTGGGATTGCTGAATCATGTGGCAGTTCTGTTTTTAGTTTTCTGAGAACTCACTACACTGTTTTTCATAATGGCTATTCTAATTGACATCTTGCCAACAGTGTAGGAGAGGTTCCTTTTCCCTTCATCTTTGCTAGCATCTGTAATTTTTTTTCTCCTTTTAATAATCATCATTATAACTGGGGTGAGATAGCTCATTGTGGTTTTTATTTGCGTTTTCCTAATTATTAGTGATGTTTAGCATTTTCTTGTATACCTGTTGACCATTTCTTTTGAGAAATGTCTATTCACATCCTTTGCTAACTTTTTAATGGGATTACTTGTATTTTTTTATTTTTTGAGTTTTTGAGATTCTTGCATATTCTGGATTTTGTATACTCTGGTTCTTGTATATTCTGGATTTTGTATAGTTTGAATTTTGATGTTCTTTTTATTCTCTTCCCAGAGGAGTAAGTGAAGAGATTTTCTCCCATTCGTCAGGTCGTTTCTTCACTCTGTTAACTGTTTCCTTTGCTATTCAGATGCTTTTCAGTTTAATATAGCCCCATTTGTCTATTTTTGGTTTTGTTGCTTGTGCTTTTGATGTCTTAGCCATAAAATCTTTGAAAAGACCAATTTCTTTAAGAGCTTTTCCTATGTTTTCTTCTAGTAATTTTGAGTTTGGGGTCTAACATTTAAGTATTTAATCCATCTTGAGTTAATTTTTGCATATGATAAAAGATAGCTGTCTAATTTCATTCTTGTGCATATGGTTATCTAGTATTCCCAGCACCATTTATTAAAGAGGATGTGCTTGGTGCCTTTGTTGAAAATCAGTTGACTGTAATATATGGATTTATTTCTGGATTCTCCATTCTGTTCTATTGGTTTATGTATCTGTGCTTATACCAGTGCCATGCTTTTTGGTTACTGGAACCTTGTAATATATTTGTAAGTCAGGTAGAATGATGCCTCCAGCCTTGTTCTTTTTGGTCAGGACTGTGTTAGTTAATCATGCTCTATTTCAGTTCCACACAAATTTTAAGAATTTGTTCTATCTCTGTGAAAAATGACATTGGTATTTTCATAGAGATTGCCTGAAATCTGTAGATTGCTTTGAGTAGTGTGGTCGTTTTAATGATGTTAAGTCTTGCAGTCCAAAAGCATGGGAGGTTTTTCCATTTGTTTGTGTCCTCTTCAATTTATCTCATCAGAGTTGTTTTCCTCATAGAAGTCTTTCACCTCCTTGATTAAATTGATTCCTAGGTACTTTATTTTATTTTTTTTAGCTGTTATAAATGAGATTGTTTTATTTATTTCTCAGCTAGTTCACTGTGGTATAGAAATAATAGTGATTTTTTTTGTATGTTGATATTGTATCCTGCAACTTTACTGAATTAATTTATCAGATCTAGGAGTTTCTTTGGTGAAGTCTTCAGGTTTTTCATATATAAAACTATGTCATCTGAAAAAAAAAATTGACTTAGTCTTTCTCAATTTGGATGCTTTTTAGTTTTTCCTCTTGACTGATTGTTCTGGCTAGGATTTCCAGTTCTATGTTGAATAGGACTGGTGAAAGTGAACATCATTGTCTTATTTCAGTTCTTAGAGAAAAGACTTTCAACCTTGCTCTATTCGGTATGATGTTGGCTGTGAGTTTATAATATACGGCCTTTATTATGTTGAGGTATGTTCCTCCTATGCCTGGTTTTTGTCATGAATGAATGTTGAATTTTATAAAATTTTTTTTGCATCTATTGAAATAATCATATGGTTTCTGTCCTTCATTCTGTTTTTATAACATATCCTATTTACTGATTTACATATGTCGAACCATCTTTCCATGCCTGTGATAAATCCTGCTTGACCAATGGTGTATCATCTTTTCTGATGTATTAATGGATTCAAATTGCTAGTAATTTGTTAAGAACTCTTGCATCTGTATTCATCAGGGATATTGGCATATGGTTTTTTTTTGTTGTTGTTGTTGTTTTCTGTGTCTTTGTCCTTTTTTGGTATCAGTGTAATGCTGGCCTCATAGAATGAGTTGGGGATAATTCCCTCCTATTCCTTTTTACAATTTTTTTTAGATAATCTAAGGAGAAGTGGTGTGTGTCCGTTTTTCTTTGCAACCTTCGTAGAATTCAGCAGTGATGATTTGCTCCCAGAGCTTCCTTTGTTGGGAGATTTTTATTGCTAATTCAATCTCCTTACACATTATTGGTATGTTCAGGTTTTCTCTTTCTTTATGAGTCAATTTTGGTAGGTTGTATGTGTCCAGAAATTTATCCATTTCCTCTAGGCTTTACATCTTGTTATCATAACAATCTGTGATAATCTTGTATATGTATGTGGTTATCAATTGTAATGTCTCCTTCACTTGTGATTTATTGGAGTTTTCTCTTTCTCTCTTTTGTATTTTGGTCAGTCTAGCTATGTAACTAATATGTTACATACAACTAACTAAGTAACAAATACTTGCAAAGATGTAACTATTTGGTAGTCTCATGGTATTCCATATGTCTGTTCTTTCCTCTTTATTTTTTTCTGACTAGGTTATTTTAAAAGTAATTTCTTCAGGATCTGGAATTCATTTTTTCTGCTTGATCCAATCTATTGTTGAAGCTTTTGAATCTATTTTCCATTTCATTCAAAGAATGTTTAATTTCCATAATTTGTTTTCTTAAAATATCTATCTCTTTTAAATTTCTCATTCATATCCTATATTTTATTTCTTAGCATTTTTTATATTCTATTGTATCTCACTAAGATCCTTTCATCTCATCATTTTGAATTCTTTATCTGGGATTTCATAAATTTCTTTTTCACTGGAATCAGTTGCTGGAGAGTTAATTGTGGGTTTTTTGGAGGTGTGGTATTTTCTTGCTTTCCCAGTTTTCATTTGTCTTTTATATTGACATCTGTGCATCTGGTATAAAAATCACTTCAATTTTTTGAAATTGCTATCGTGGTGGAGGACTTTTTCCTGAGGATATATCCATGGTGTTGATTGGTTAGGGTGCTTTGGCTTTGATTCTTGGGGTGTGCAGTGTTGTAGTCTTAGTATGATTTCTTTGTAAACAACATCAGTAGTGTCTATGATTTTCTCAGTGGCTTAGGGTGTGGTTGTTAGTGGAGGCTGTGGTGAAATTTTGCTGGGGATGGGAACAACATGTGGGCCAAACCTCAGGCCCCAGTGGTGGCATTGGTGAGCTGAGCATGACTTTCCTTGGTCCCCAGGGGAGGCCAGTATGCTGGTAGTGGTGTTAGCAAGTCCAGGCAGGCCAATTGTTGGGTTTCCAGGTGGCTTGCTCAGATGCTAGAAGTGGCAGCAGTGGGCCAGGTCTTTGAGTCCCTGGGCAGCAGATGTGGCATGGGCAATGACAGTAACAGTGATGGGACAATCATCTGGCTCTCAAGTAGTCTGTGGTGTTTTTCGTGTTGACTGCAATGGTCTGGATAGGACAGACCCCGGCCTGCATGTGGTGTGTGTGCAGGTGGAGGCCAGCTGTGGTGGTAGCAGCAGGTTGGCTGGGCCTCTGCTCAGGCCCCTGGGAGAAGTGCTGAGGTGTTAATGGTTGTTGATGAGGCAGGGCGATCCCTAGGTCACTGGATGGTGTGTTGGGCACTAGGGATAAAGTTAGATTAGGCAGTCTTGTCCTCAGGTCCCCTGTCATGTGTATAGGATGGCTGTGATAGACAGAGTCAGGGTGATTCCCAGATCCCTGGCAGAATGCTCAGGTTGGAGTGGGAGTGGTTGTACTGTGGCACAGCTCCTAGGAGGGCAGGGTTGGTTTCAGAGGCAGCAGCCATAAACAGGTAGCTGGGGAGCAAACATTTATAGCCACCCAGTGGTGGCTGTAAGTAGTATAGCCTTTCCTTCAGGTGCTTTTAAACGTGCAGTGGGCCAGGTGTGGTGGCTCACGCCTGCAATCCCAGCACTTTGGGAGGCTGAGATGGGCGGATCACGAGGTTAGGAGATCGAGACTATCCTGGCTAACGTGGTGAAACCCCGTCTCTACTAAAAATACAAAAAAAAAAAATTAGCTGGGCATGGTGGTGGGCGCCTGTAGTCCCAGCTACTCGGGAGGCTGAGACAGGAGAATGGCATGAACTCAGGAGGCAAAGCTTGCAGTAAGCCGAGATGGCACCACC
>NW_012108363.1:457105-460540 GCF_000951045.1 Mandrillus leucophaeus | reverse complement strand
TCTTAGCTTGATGCAATCCCTTCTGTCTGTTTTTGAGCTACTCTCCGGAGAGTTGCCTGTTAGTTTCAGGGCCTATGAGAATCAAGAGGCTTCCCTATGACTGTAATTGCAGGAGTTCATGGTAGGAATGTGGACCACTTGGGGCACTCACCCTTTCCTTGCTCTGGGGAGCCTCTCCAGCTCCCAATTGGTCCCACCTGAGCAAGCCACTTCATTTCCCTCTCTTTCCTTATATTGGGTTTTTTGTTTTTGTTTTTGTTTTTGTTTTTGTTTTTCTGTCAATTATCTATTTAGTTCCAGCATTCTCTCTTGGGTAAGTTATTAGAAATGTGATTATCTCCTTGCTATTTTGGTTCTTCTTTGTGAACGAGGCAAGTGTCAGTTGATGTTTAAACTCAGTGTCCTGACCAAAAGGGGTAATTTCTATTTATTTTTCTGGTATTACATTTTATTCATGGTCCAGTTTTGACTAAGTTAATAAACTTTTGCAAACAAGCTTGTTTTATCTATTTAAGCATTTATGGAAAGTGCCTTAAAATTCATTGCTTTTATTAGAAGCAAAACTTCAAGGATAAACAGCTGGTAACATTATATAAGAGAAATCTACTAATAACGGACAGGAAGCCTCTGAGGAGTGCCTCTTTTCTAAAGGCACGTGGCTAACTGATGCTAAAAGTTCCTGGGTTTAGCCTCCTAACTTTCTGATTTGTCTGTATAGGAAACTTTCTACCGCTAGTAATTAGCACTCTCTAGACATCTGTTTCCCTGGGAAAAAACACGTAAGCCACAGAAAGATTAAATCTAATTATTATGATTTCCATTTCTGGAGCAAGGCCTTTTCATAAATAATTATGTCTTAGTGCAAAACTGCCAAATTTTATTCACTGGCCCTATCATTCATAAAAATGAATAGATTTATAACCCACACACTCATTAACTACAGAAGGCTAATGAGGGCTGTAACCAAAAACACCACTATGTGAACTGCTCACTGAGGTCATCATAGAATCTGGGCTACAAAATCACCCACTTCTTACTCTGTATCCAGAACCCAAGGGCAAGAGTGAAATAGTATCTGCCAAATTGGAAAGAGGAGTTTACAGCTGTGTATGAAGTGACCCTCATGTAGAGGCAGGTTCTTGTATTCCTGAGGCTGTATGCACTCAAAACATGTGAAAATAAAAATTATGGCAGAATAAGATAATCATAAAAAGGTCAGTGGGTAGACATAAGGAAGACCAATAACACATTCTCACAGAGGCATAAGATTTTTAAAATAAATAAAGAAAAGATTAAAATTGTTCAATATACACGGTGATAAAGAATAGTACCACATTTTTGTCTAATTTTTTTGCATATTTAAAATATTTTATGGTATTTTAGCAGTTTCCTATATTCAGGTCTTAGATTTAAGTCTTTAATACATTTTGAGTTGATTTTTGTACATAGAGATCGGGTCTAATAAGCTGATGAGGTTACTACAGTTTTGTAGTATATTTTGAAGAAGTCAGGTAGTGTGATGCTGCCAGTTTTTTGTTTTGTTTTGTTTTGTTGTTGTTGTTGTTGTTGTTTTCTCCAGATTACTTTGGTGATTTATATGGAACCACAAAAAACAAATGAACAAATTTTAAAAAACCACACAAAGTGTTTTGTGGTTCCATATAAATTATTTCCATGAAGAACGATATTGATATTTTGATAGAGATTGCACCAAACATATAATTGCTTTGGATGGTATGGACATTTTAACAACATTGGGGAAACACTCCAGGACCTTAGTTTAGGCAAAAGCTCTTCTTGTGTAAGACCTCAAAAGCACAGGCAACAAAAACAAAAATAGACAAATCGGATTACATAAAGCTAAAAAGCTTTGGCACAGCAAATAAAGCAATCAACAAAGTGAATAGAAAACCCACAGAGTGGCAGAAAATATTTATCAATTATTCATATGACAAGGTTTTGATAATCAGAATATGTAAGTAACTCAAGTTAATAGTTAAAAATAATAATCCATTTAAAAATGGGCAAAAGGTCTAAACAGACATTTCTCAAAAGGGGATATACAAAGTGCCAACAGGCATAAAAAATGAACACTCAACATCACTTATCACAGAAATGTTAATCAAAATTAAAATGAGATAATTGTCTCACACCAGTTAAAATGCTTTTCATCAAAAAGTCGGGAAATTATGAATGCCTGCCAGTATGTGACGTGAAAGGAACCCTCATATACTGTTGGTGGGAATGTAAATTAGCACACACACTATGGAAAACAGCATTGACGTACATCAAGAAACTATAAATAGAACTACCATATGATCCAGCAATTCTACTACAGGGTATATATCCAAAAAATTTTAAAAAGGAAATCAGTATATTAAAGAGTTATCTGCACGTCCATGTTTATTGCAGCTCTAGTCACAATTGCCAAGATATGGAATCAACCTAAGTGTCCATCAAAAGATGAACAGATAAAGAAAAATGTGTTATTTACACAAATGGAATATTATTCATCCATAAAAGAGAATCAAATACTATTATTTGCAGCAATGTGGACAGAACTGGAGGTCATTATGTTAAGTAAAGAAAGACAAATATCTCATGTTCTTAATCAGATGTGGGAACTAAAAACATGAATCTCATGAAGATAGAGAGTAGAATGATAGTTACCAGAGGGCAGGAAGGGAAGGGGAAATGAGGGACAAAGAGAAGTTGATTAATGAGAGTTAATACTCAGTGGATTTGATAGAAGAAATAAGACCTAGTGTTCGATAGATCTGTAGTGGGTTACAGTAAACAATAATCTACTGTACATTTCACAATAGCTAGAAAAGAAAAATTTGAATGTTCCTCGTATACAGAAAAGATACAAATTTAATGTGACGGGTATATCAATTACCCTGATTTGATCTTCTCATTATTTGAATATATCGAATTATCACAAGCACCCCCAAAAATATGTACATCTATTATGTAACAATTTTTAAAAGCAGCGCAAAATCTTATCATGGTTTCAATGACTTTGAAAGCCGTATCATTCCAGTTTTTGTTTTAAACACAGTTACACCCTGGGTTCTCTTCTGATACCTTGCACTCCACTTTAGAATTCAGAAATTCCATACTTTCTAATCCTCTGCTATCTCATTGATTCACTATGGGTCCCCGACTGCGAAATAATAATAATAATATTAGGGTTTTTTCGGACTTCTTGCATTCTCCCTTATCAAGCCTAGTTCAGAACTGGACATTCATAAGCGCTCCACACATACTGCATACTGGCCTTTTATCTACTTCCACAATTATGCTGAAGAATGTTTGTGCTTATGCTGAATAACATTTGTGAGGGATTCTTCCAGCTCCCCCAAAGAACAGCCAGTGCAGTTTAATTTACTAGCTCATAAAGTACTCCGTAAAAACAGGAGAGAGGAGCGAAAC
>NW_012108363.1:454286-455171 GCF_000951045.1 Mandrillus leucophaeus | reverse complement strand
GCCACCGCACTGCATCCTGGGTGACAGAGTGAGACTCCATCTCAAAAAAAAAAAAAAAAAAAGTGTAGTGGTCCTGCTACTGGGGGTGGTGGGGTTGCTGCTAATGGCTCACACATTGACCCTTGTGGCAGCAGCCAGCAGCAGTACCCAGGTACATGTGAGGGATATCAATGAGGCTCCAAGAATGTGGAGATGCAGGAGCTCTTGGCCCAATACAGGATGCAGTCTAGTGGGGCTAGGCTCTCAAAATGGTGACTTACTGTAGCTGCTTAGGACTTGGGGTGTGTGTGAGCTCCCTCTCTGGTACAATGTCATTGCCTGCTCTCCAGGCAGCTCCCTATACAAGTCTCAGGGCCCATGAGGATCCTGGGCCTTTCTCTGGGCTTTAATGCAGGAGTTCATGGTAGAAATGTTGACCGCTAGGGCTCAGTTTTTTTCTCCACATACTCACCAGCATCCATAATTTCCTGACTTTTTGATTAAAAAAAAAAAAAAAAAAGACAGTTTAACTGGAGTGACATGATATTTCATGTAGTTTGGATTGCATTGTAGTTTGAATTTGCATTTCTGTGATTAGTGATGGTAAGTATTTTTAATACCCCTTTTGTATATCTTCTCATAAGAAATGTCTGTTCAGATCTTTTGCTTATTTTTCTGTTGGATTATTGTTTGAGCATTCCTTACATATTCCGGTTATTGATACCTTGTCATATGAATAATTGACAAATATTTTCTCCCATTCTGTAGGTTATCTCTTTATTTTGTTGGTTTTCTTTGCCATGCAGAAGCTTCTTAGCTTGATGCAATCCCTTCTGTCTGTTTTTGAGCTACTCTCCGGAGAGTTGCCTGTTAGTTTCAGGGCCTATGAGAATCAAGAGGCTTCCC
>NW_012108363.1:424359-451016 GCF_000951045.1 Mandrillus leucophaeus | reverse complement strand
CTGGCTGAGGACAGGACAAGATTATAATTTACGATGTGTTCCCAACCAGGATTTACTCCCAGTAGGTAACAAATGGCACGCACACCAACAAATCACCGTTCGCTAGCTGTGTCCTGCCTAGCTCTGAGCAGAGTCTGTTAATCTACTGCCTTTCACTCCACTCTGCAGTGCAATTTGGTAAATTAGCAATAAGGTCTAGCCTAAAGTGCATTACACATGCAGTTAGCTATTATAATGCATATGCTATGCTTCATTTACACAATCCGTTACTCCCATTTCTAGTGGTTGATTTTACCTTTTATGATTGATTCAGTGTTATTTCAGGAGCTAAGATAAATGGATACCTTAGCAAATTCATCCACTGCCTCATAAACTTTTCGTGTAGGCTTCTTTGAACTTCCTTTGAATTGCTACACAGAACCAAAATCATCTCCATCTCCCAGTATATCATCTTATAGTAATTATTTTCATTATATATAAGTCTATTAAAAACCTCCAGGGCAATTTTAGGATTTTTAAAGCAGGTTAAAAAATAAATAAAAATAAAAACAAAGGAAGAATGACAGATTTTAGGTGCCTCAAGGATCTGTTTCAAGATCATTCCCAAGCATTGTCCTTTCTCTTCCAGCCTAAAACATTGTCCTGCATGCAGCTCCAGGACTCTGACAGAGGCAGGATTTGTCTCCTCTCAAAGATGGCTTTTATCCTATTTTTCCTGAGAGAAAATATATTGGTAAACTTTCATTGCAAAGGGGACATCTCCAGGACACAAAAATACAAACCAGATGTGTTGCTATTAATTTCCAGGAGCCACATAGAACTGTTCTCAAGTTTCTTTTGGTCTCACAATACATTTATAACCTTAAAAATTATTAAAGACTCATAAGAGCCTTGGTTTCGGTGAGATTTACCTATCTACGTTTACCAAATTTGAAGTGGAAATCGAGAAATTTTAAAATGTTTGTTAATTCCTTTTAAAATAACAGAGATAAACCTATTATTACCGGTTCACATAATATATTTTGATGAAAATAATAACCATATACTATGAAACAAACATAATTTACTGATAACTACATTATCATTCCACATGTTTGCAAACTTCTTTAATGTCTTGCTTGATATAAGGCAGCAGTATTCTCTTATTTTCTTCTGAATAAACTTTGTTGTGATTTGTCATTTTGGTTCAGATAAATGAAGAAAATTCAGCATCACACAGATAAGAAAACTGAAAGAGAGTACTTTGTGAAAAAAATGTGGCTAGTTCAGCTCGTAATTCCAACAGCTACCATACTTCAGTATGCAGAGGGGTTTTAAATACACTCCCTATTTTGTTACACGGAATATTAAAAAAGATGTGTACTCAAATGTTGAGATTTATTACAATAAAGATGTTTTAACTGTGAATTAAGGATGTGAAATCAGTCTTATATTTAACCATGAGTGTACAGTGGTAAAAAAAAATATATATATATGTGTGTGTGTGTGTGTATGTGTATACACACACATATATATATATGTGACTTCTAGCCCAGTTTAGTGCTAGTGCAGTGATTTGAACTAAGCCCTCAGCAATTTTACCCACTACTGTTTTTGTACCATTAGGGCAAATTTCAAAAACCAAAAATAGCAAATAATGTCTTAGTGTTATTATGAGAATAGCTCTGACCTTGTGGACCTCCTGAAAAGGTATCAGGAATCCCTAGGGGTTCATGGATCCTACTTCGAGAACCACTGTCTTGGAATTTAGGACACAGAAAAACTCTTATACTGTGTGCTGCTTGAAGATTACATACAAAAATGGAACAGTTAATGGTTTGTGCTTTTTCTCTAAAAAAAAGTTTTTGCCTAACAACATGCTTTTCTGTAGAAACAAAAATGACCCTTTACGCCACCCACCTCTTCCATGACTGGTTACCTTATGCTGCCACAAAAATAAAGTTGGTAATAACCAATAGAATTACCTAATCTAGGCCTTTTACACACAAAGAAACAGAGAAAATGATGAAAAAGTTGACTAGAGAAAGGCTACAATTTGAAGTCTTCTGATTACTAGCCAAATCATGTTTTATTTCTGCATGTATGACTCTATTCAGCCATGTAATTCTTCACACTTTAGCATGTTGATTTCCCCCGTCCCTCTGTGTTCCCCTTTTAATCAGACTTGCTCCTAATCATACATAGCAGTGTCTCATGCTTTTATTTTGCTAATTCAAACTACATCTTTAAAATATTATCTCTAGGTGGTTTGGCTACATTTAAAAACTGTGTCCTAGCCCAAAGCAATTAAAAATGGTTTCGTCTAAATTTCTGAGTGATGAAGTTTAAGGAGAAAACAAAATGAACATAACTTCTAATTATCTTTGCATGAATTTGCAAAGAAATATTGTTTAAACGTGAATAATTGCAGTGGAGGGGAAATGAGTTCACCCTGGAACGCTGTCTCTGAAGATAGCAGTTTACTCCACCCTTCAGTGGCTGGAACCTTGCCTAAATTAAATCTAATGAGTAAGAAACTATTCAGAAAGTAAAGAAGAAAGTAAGAGAGAAGAAAAAAGTACTCGATATTTTCAGTCCTAAATTACAGGTTTACTAATCTAGCTGTACCATATTGCAGATATTGCTTGATTCATTATAAGTGAACTACAGCAAATTTCCTCCTACTCAGAATAGAATCGTCACCTTCACCCAAAAAAAAGATGACGTGAGATGCAGTGACCATCAAGCATTGGGTAACAGCTTTAAAAATGTTTCCAGCTGAAATCTATGCTGCCTTTACCTATTAAAATGTGGTTAATAATTCCCTTGACAGTCATTTTAGTGCTATTTAGGTCTTGTTAATTGAATTTAAAGGAGCACTTTTAAAATAGAGAGAAAAGAAGGACAGACTGGGTTTGAATATCTTTCCCAAAATAAATTTGTTAAAGGGCCTTTTTATGCCCAGCGTTTGGAACAGGCTGGTGGCCTATTTAAAATAAAAATATTTAAAAAGTGAGATGTCATGTTGTTTCTAGGATCTCACTGTAATAATCTGAATGCCAAGGACTCTACTAGGTCTGGATATTGTAAAGCTGAATTTTTCGGCAGAGCTTAAAAGCTAGGGTATTTACACTTAAGGGAATTATACCTTCGGTCTTACCAGGTTTCGTATAATACAAATATAAACATGGCTTCTGGCTTATGCCAGCTGAGTTTATCCTTCACCAGACAGTTCTAGTTTATGGTACAACAAACATAGGTGGCTGCACACTTCCTGTCAATTTTTCATGGTCTTTAATGGCTCGGATTTAGTGAGGACAGTACAGTAGATTTCCTTTGGTGGTGTTAGAAAGGCACATTAAACAGGCATCCAAGGCTGTAGGTTTAAATATATCATCCAGAATTTAGACGTTAGCCATACTAAACTATAAGAAATTGGAAATCATTTTTGTATCATATATTATAAATTGGAAAGGATTGTCAGAAATCCCATCCTATTTCTAAAATACTGGCTCAAATGCTTTTTGTGGTATTTTTCTCTGACTCAACAATTGTTTTGTCAAACATTCTACAATTTAGGAGGAAAGCTGAAACAGTGAGTACCACTCAAGGCACTAAAGGCAGACCTGAAATCTTTTCCCCATTACAAGTTTGAACTGAAAGCTTTTGGACATATGATAGAAATAGAAGGGCTCCTGCTGATACATCATTCCAGGGCAACTTTGATTCCTTTATTGACTATGGATGGGACAGAACCCTAGCAGGTAATTTTCAATGAGCCACGCTAAGAGATAAAGCAATGGTAAATCTGACGACTGAAGATGATAAACACAAATACTCCAAGTCCAAAACAAGGACTGAGTGGAACAAGCATGAATGTTTGGCTATTCACCTTTGCTGAGTACAAACTGAGAGCCTCATTCTGGAAAGGTGACTCCACTCTCAGCTATAAATTTGGGGTGATTTTAAAACTGGAAAAGAAAACAAGGGGCAATTTACCTCTGTTTTACAAAAAAGCAAATATCTTTAGGTTCAACTATCACTCAATTATTAAGACAGACAGAAGTATTTGGAGCTGAAACTGGCTCAAAGAAGTAGAAATGTGAGGGAAAGAAGAGGAGTTTAAATTTATGTTTCATGTTCTAGGTACATTCCAGAATATCAAGAGAATGCAAGGGAGTGTGGATAATAATAGCAGTCACATTTATTGAGCATTTACTATAAGAATCACTCAGTCCTTCGTGTGCCAAAATGAGAATAAAGCAAGGCAGATATTAAGATGCTCTTTTTACAAGTATCGAAAAAGAGTAAATGCAAGAGAGAGAACAATCAAGTATTGAAAGTCACCAGTAGCAAAATGAACTGCTCAACTCTGCAATAGTCTACACTCAGACTTCACTGCCTGGGCTGCTTAACTAAACTGTCATCCCATGAAGGTTATTGGAATTTTTACTTTTGCATATATCTATGTTTGATTTTAAATGTCTGTATATCTATATCCATCTTATTTGTATCTATTATTACCTATATAGATATACATACATATACACATATGCACATTTATTAATATATGAAGATATACAGACACATACATACATGCATTATATATATATGTATATATATAAAGAGAGACAAACAGAAAGACAGAAAGAAATCTGTATAGCTACAAATTCATCCCTGTAGTTCAATTCCCTTAGTCAGGGGAAAAGAAATTGGGCTACAGTTCCTTTTCATTAAAATTGCATTTGAACTATTATATTTGGCTTAAATATGATTATACTCTTTTCTCAAATAAATTTGTTTCTTGTTAAAAAAATGTGGATTTTATGCACTGGATCATAACCTTATTAAGTCTTTCCTGAGCACACTTTATTAATAAAAAAACAGTGTTAACAATGTCTATAGGAATTTTACAGAGATAATATGTTTTATGCTTTCACGAGTGTAAAAATAAAAGTTAGATTCTTTGTCATTAAGAAGGGCCAAGAAAAGGAGAGTATGAAGACTTCTGTATAACACCCAACATTGTGATTCTTAATGATTAATGAAGGTACAAACAAAATTCAAAAATGGGGCTAGAGGGAACCAGACTGATTTGAAGCTTCTGGTTGAAGCAAACTAAAGGGCTGAGTTATGCCTGAATCCCATAAGGATGATTGTGTAATGACATTTAAAAATAACTTGAACAGATATCAGTTATAGGAGGAATGACTAGAAATGAATCAGAACTTATTAAATGGTTTGTGCCTTGGACAATTTTAAAAGTCCCTGAAATAGTAAGTGAAGACTATCTGAGACAGCCGTTTGGGTTCTAAAGTGGAAGGACCTTGAAGGCCCACTCAGTTCTCACATCCACAAAATCTTTCACTACTGATTTGTATCTGTAACCTCAATCAGTCCGATATGGTAATTCTGACCTTCTTGGTTAATAAAGTGGATATAGTGATCCCTGGATTAAATAGAATGAGCTTAAAGTATAGATAATGTAAAACTAAAAATAAGTATAGATGTAATAGTTATTACAGGAGTCATGGTCAACTGTTCTGTTGCAAGTTAGTTCTTGGGGGACTTTTGTTTTACACGTGTTCAAATTCATCAAAAAACAGAATAATATTTTAAATATTTTAGATAAAATCTACTTATATCCAATAATGTGAATATTTAATTTTAAATAAAATGCATATAAAACTAAAATATCACAAAATGAAAAAATCTGGAAAAGATGTACTGAAACCTTTTTCATTTTCTTAATAAAAGGAGTCTTCAAAGATGTATCTCACCACTTGACAGCAATATTCAAGGCCACCAATTATACCTTTATCAAGTAGAGAAACAAGAACTATTCCCAGGTTTATAGGATGAGGCATATTTGATTGTCTACATTTTACTAAACACATTCTTAGACAAATAACATTATACATGAGAACTGAGCAACATTAATTGAAAAAAAATTTCTTTAAGTAAATCATATTGTGAATTTAAGGGAGTGAAGTTTGGTAAAAATATTGACCTTGCCTCTAACTTGGGACTCTAGTGTTCATACAGGACATTTTGAACATGGATTTTAAACCAAGACTGCTACTATTATAACACCTTAAGCTAAATTTAAAACAGTAAAACAAATTAGAATTCAAACAAAATTCATTTAGGATTATAGAATAAATATGGACCAAAAATATTGATTTTTGAAATTCAGTTAATTTTCTAGTGATGAGGTGTGTATTATCCTACAGATGTGTTCAAAAACTTAACTTCAGAGAGACATAATCTATGGTTTTGCCTCTGTGTCCATCCTTGGATAAAACAGACTGGAGGAACCAGGTGCATGACCCAGTAAACTACTTTGCAATAATTTATTTACAAAACAGATATTGGAGTGCCAACTATGTGTCTGGAATCTGGGGCTTCCTGCTGAGATTACATAATAGATATAGTTAAATATGCAGCAGTTACTATATTACTACCACAGTCCTATATTAACATAATGAACACATAACTGCAGTTTATTTATGGGCTAAGTATCATAGTAACAAATTATAGAGGATCAAAACATCTGGGTATGCAAGGACAAATAAATATGCATAGCAAGATATTTTAATGTATCTCTTTCATTTTTTAACCAAATAAAAAAATCAAAAGTGACATAAGAAAGCAGAATAAAAGAAATGAATAAGAATTCACATTGAATTCAGTATGCTGGGGGAAAAAGTGTATTTTCTCTTCAAGTATCCAAGAAACAATAAAATTTTGAAAGTACGTTTGGCCACAAGGAAAAAATTAATACATTATTTACATTGGAAAGAGTACAAAAAATATTCAGTGACTACAATCTCATTTAAAAAAATAGAAATAAAAAGTTAAAATTATTATACATTCACCCCATTCGATAGTCAAAAGCATTCTTCTAAACTTCTTTAAAGCAAAAGGTAATTAAAAAGTTCAAGTGCTGAAAAAAATCAGTAAGAATACCTTTCCTTTCAAAATTCATGGAATGTGATCAAAGAACACTAATTTCAAAGGAGGAGATGGAACAAAGGGACGACTGTTCTGGGGTTGTTACCATTTTTAGGACAGGGCAGATAATATAAATTCAGTCAGTCGGTCACATTGACTAAACTATATAGTAATGAAGTCAGAGAAGACACTGGTCATTGTATTGCATCTATGTGCCAGCTGAATGAGCTTGTACACAGCTCCCCAACCTTAATAATGGACATGATAAGTACTTCCTTCATGAGATTATCGTGAAGAGAGTAAAACAGTGCTTGGTACTAACCGGATTTTCAATATTGGAATACTAGCAAAATTTTAATGGGGGAAAATCCGAAGAACAGAAGAGCAAAATATACCAAATGTTAGAAAAAGAGAAACGATTTAAGAGTTAAGACATTATTATTGGATTTGAGCATCAAGATGCCACTTGAAATTTCAAGAACGCAATTTCAGAAGATTGAGGGAAGGTCAAGGTTATAGACTGAAGGATCTTATAATGTTCCCAAATAAAGTTTCTTGGGAAACTTTGGAAAAAGTCATCCAGGATTTCTAATAGCCATTTCTTTTATATCTATAATTTCAACTTTTATTTTAGATTCGGGGGGTACGTGATGTGCTGGTTTGTTACATAGGTATACCACATAATGCTGAGATTTGGAGTACAATTGATCTCATCGCCTAGGTGGTAAGCATAGTATTCAATAGTTAGTTTCAACCTTGTAACAGGCATTTCCTAATGACTGGTATATAGAAATCATTTTGCAAAGCTATTTTAAGATGGAAAGAAAAAAATATTTCACTGACGATCTTGTGTTCTCTGTTGGCATCCAAAAGGTTCATCAGCATTAGTAATCACAAGTGCTCTGTGATTTTTGTATAGCATAGGCATTCTCTAATGTGTTTAACAAATATTAATTGAGCCACTATAACAGTGTCAGTCTTTTTGTTCAAAGCTAGAAATGAATACATATCAATCTCAGAAGGTAAATCTAATACGATTTTTAAGACTAGCCAAAAATACGACTATTTATGTACAATATACCGATTTTTAAATGTTGACTCAAAAATATTAAGGCCACACTAAGAAACAAAATAAATAAAATCTTAAGTAGAGTTTATTCTTTATCATCAGCCTGACAGTTTAGTCATTGGTCTCCAATTTCATGTCTATTCTAATTTCAATCTCTTTAGAAGTTTCCTTCACAGATCATGTCATTTTCGGGGGGGGGGGAAGGCTTCTAATGTACAAGAGATTCAAAATTAACAAAGATAGAGAAATATTACACACTCTTAGAGCATTTATTTCATGGCCTGTGTCACCTCGTTTTATGGGAAAGTATCACGCTGAACAGATTTCTGATTAAAGGTGGATTTGACTGAGAAGAAAGTTGACAGCTCTACATCAACTGAACACAATCCTTTTCAGAAATGAAACAAAAGTACACTTTCCTTTCAGGTATAATTCTTTCATAAAAGTGAGAGACTTTCCTCAGCACTTAGCAATCCCCACCTCTTAACGCCAGGAAATCCATAAAATACTAATTATTCTATAATTACATAATATATTTGAATTGAGTAATTATTACCTTCCAGGCATTGTGCAGAATACTTGCATCAATTATTTTTCAAAAATAGCGTGAATAAAGAACTCTGATTATTTTCATTTTCAAATGAGAAATCAGAGATTCACACAAAATAAATAGTTTGCCATAGGTCACATAGTTGAGATTCAAATTTATGATTAAGTGATAAGCCTAGAAGGACCAAACGAACTCGGTAAGTTGAAAATAATAAAGGACTGAGGATCAAAGAACAAAAAGGAAGAGAAAAGAAGAAAGCAGCATGAAGAAAAGGTGGCAGTGGTAATAACAGAGATAAAAATCCCACATCCAATAGTCTGCCATTACAGAGTTCTATGACTGCATTTTATCCTGTACAGAGACAGACACTGAAGAAGGACTTTTGGACTGCACCTTCTGTTAAAAATGGTCTGTAACTTTCCAAGAACATCTGACAATAGAATCCAGAGAGATACTACAAAATGTGTGATTATTTCTCTTCTTTCCCTAATTACTGAGTAGAAAAAAGAAGCAGCAAGACGAAAATGGGAGAGTGTGTGCTATTTTTTCATCTTTGCTCCAAATGTGGGATTTGGGCAGATATATTCACATTTCACTGCTTAACTTTAAAAACAGTTCTTCTGGGATTCTCTTTCCTGATGGAATTATACAGCACTGAGTGTTATGTTTTTAATAAGATTCAAATCAGAAGTCTTTGACAGAGGAAAATGTACGCCAAAGGTCAAATGTGCCACTGGGAAGACTAGAGAATTCAATAGAGAAATAAGCGACCCTATCATTTATTACAAAGGAGTCAGGAGAGTCTCTCTTCATACTTTGCTTTCTTTGTATTTAGGAGTACATGTATAATCTGTGGATCTTAAAATATTAAAAGATGAATTAATAAGAATATTTCACTGAAAATAAGATGCCATTTAAATCAATGTAAAAGTTATGTAAAAGTCAAGTAATGAGAAAACCAGAGTTATTCTTCATGATTTTATTAAACTGTAGCTGGTATATCAATCCATCACTTGCCAAGGTTGTCTAGAATGCACACATAACTGTTCATTGTGAATGGAAACAAGCTGAAGAAAGAGGAAATGTCCAATATCCACAGTGCAGCATGACAGGTTACTCTGTTGAAGAGCAAAATAATTTAGCCATGGGTCTTCTCTATTACTAAAAAATCTGCCTGACAATAGTTACAGGTTTAATTGTAGTTCTCATTTTTGTGCCGTAGAATTCATCTGCTGCTGAGAAACTACTTTGTCGTGTGTTTCTAAATCATTTGACATTTAGAGGTGTTATGAAGGTCGTGACATTTATAATAAATACCAAACTTCAAAAGGAGATGTATTTTTAGTCATTTCTTAAGGCCAAATGATGTGCAAAAAAATTATGCAGGTGGAACAATAATAGGAATAAAGGAAGTGGCTAACCAATTTTGTTACACCGTATTTTCTTTACTATTGGTCATTTTTAAAAGGTTGTGTGGCCTTGTGCTTTTAAATCTAGTTTCTAATGTGTTCTGCTGCTACATAGGTATAATACAGTCTGGTCAAAGGTTGTAAACCCCAATGTTTACAGAGTTTACACAGTGAAATTCAAGAAGTAAAGTGAGTCCATTTGGAGAAAAATCACATTGCCATTTTGCTCTACATTTTTGTCATCCATCTTTTGACAGAGCTCCAATGAGGATAAAACTTAAATGCTATATAAGTTTGATGATGAATGGCAAATGTTGTTCAATATTGGAATCAGAGACAAGCAGGAATGGTGAGGACTTTGGTGAAGTGGAGACCCCATATTTCACCAAAGGTTTCAGCCAATCCCGTCTGATTGCTGCCTTTGAAAATGTAGGTCCAGAGCTACCCAATCTTTTATATTTTTTACATTTCTGAAAACATTTCCAAAACATAACACAAATGCAATGAAATGCAAGTGTAAAATTACATTTAGGTCACAGGCCTGGTATGGTATGTCTTGTAGTCAGAAAGTATAGAGTACAGATATCACAAAAATCATGCAGTTATGTGTGAATTAGTTTGGAGAATTACATTTGGAGAACACCTCTACTGTGGGTCTGTCTTGATGTCTATTTTGTTCTTGAGTTCTTCTAGGTTGTGTGTGCAAGGGGAAAGGAGGGGAAGGAGTGAAGAGGGCCACACAGACCAGACTGTAGGAAGTCACAGAGTTGAAACACACTGCAAGAAACTCTGTATACAGTCATGTGCCACATAACATTTCAGTCAACAATGAATTGCATATACAACAGTGGTCTCATAAGTATATTTACTGGACCTCTTCTATGTTTAAGTGTGTTTAGATAGACAAATACTTACAATTGTGTTGCAATTGCCAGTGACATGCTATATGGGTTTGTAGCCTAGGACCAACAGGCTATACCATACAGCCTAGGTGTGTGGTAGGTCACACTACCCAGGTTTGTGTACATTCATTCTATGATGTTCCCACAAGGAAAACTTAATGATGCATTTCTCAGAATATATATCCCTGTCACTAAGCAAGGCACGCCTGTATTTACTGCTGAAATCAAATTTACTGTTAACTAGTTTTATGACACTGTACAAATCATTTAACATCTCTATGCTAATTATTTCCTCTTTTGAATTGATGACCATTAGACTAGATGATGTCTAAAATGTCTTCAACCCCTAAAAATCTAGAATAGATGTAGACAAAGTATTTCACAGCTTCTCAACAACTACTAAAGTTATTAATAATACTGTAGCCTATAATTCCCCATTAAATCTTTTTCATAATCCTTTTCACTGATATGATTTTCTTATTTAAAATTCCCTTTTTATACACTTTCATACATTTTGGTTTTTTAATTCTTCCCATGCCTTTGCCTTAAGAAGCAGATGAAAAATAGATTTCATCTTCTGTCAGGTCTAATATCAGAGCAGCTTCCCAGAAGACTGTGTTCAGAAGGATTGCGATTGCTTCCAGAGGTGGTGCATGGAGCATGATTGATTAGCAATGTCTGTATGGGCGAGGGAGAACAATTTACACTTTGTATCACAGATATGAGTTTAGAAGTATTGGTTCTGAATTTTAAGATTTCAAAATTACTAAACCCTAGATTAAACATCCACGATTCATGACTTTCTCCCTACTGTTCTTAAGGGATTTCAGAGAGGTTTTTTTTTTTTTTTGCCAAAAATACCAAACTTCCTTTTATTTGTTTTTTATTATTTGGAGGTCATAGAGCAGGTACTTTTTTTTCCATCAAATTATAAGAGAGCCTATCAAAACATGCTTTAAGTTGTATTTCAAAATTCTGGAAAATCATAGGTAAAACGTACAAACAACGCTGAATTGAAACTAAGCAAAGTTAACTGTGTTTATATCAGTTGCATTCTAAGGTATTTTCTAACAAATGAAGCATTCAGGTTTTTTTTATTCTTCACAACTAACCATAGGAGTAGTGTGAAATGTACAAGGCCTGTCAAAATCTTATGTTAATATATAAGCTTCTTGCTAGGTTTTCTTCTGCCAACATTCTAAAAATATTTGTCAAGAGAAATTCTTATAATTTTATGAGATTTTATTTTTTCTCAAATGGAGTTTTTAAAGGTTCTGATTTTTAAATGTCTACATGTAAAATTTTTAAGAATAATTATAATTTTACTAATTGTAATACATACTACAAACTAAGATAGGGAGAACTGCCTAATAGAAATCTATTTCTTCCTTCGTTAAGAAATAAGATTAATTTGCAAACCATTCTATTAATTATCAGTATAAAAATGTGTGCCACTAGGGGATTAAGAGTCTTGGAAAAAAACTGTTTTTTAAAATGGAGCATTATCTTAAGTGACCTTCATGAAGAAAGAGTTTTCTACATTGATATAAATTGAAATTACCACCAGTATCAATTTTTGAATTAGTAAAGAATAAATTAACATGTGGCTATCCACTGTATTAGCCTGTGTTCGCACTGCTCATAAAGCCATACCTGAGACTGGCAATTTACAAAAGAAAGAGGTTTAATGGACTCACAGTTCCACGTGACTGGGGAGGCCTCACAATCATGGTGGAAGGTAAAAAGCACATCTCACGTGGCAGCACACAAGAGAAAAGAATGAGAGCCAACCAAAAGAGTTTTCCCCTTATAAAACCATCAGATCTCGTGAGACTTAGTCACTACCATGAGAACAGTATGGTGGAAACCACTCCCATGATTCAATTACCTCCCACTGGGTCCCTTCCACAACATGAGGGAATTGTGGGAGCTACAATTCAAAATGAAATTATGAGATTTGGGTGGGGACATGGCCAAATTATATCATCTGCCATTCAAGTTTATACTTCTTAATAAATATATTTAAAAGAAAAGCAACAACTTTTAGAAAAAGATAGCCACACTTTGAAAATTCAGGTACTGAAAAATGTTTTCTCATGTAGCTTGCTCAGATGAAAATTTTAAATCACACTTAAAGTTCTGCTTGATATTAAAACTCTATCTCTTCTTCTTGCTTTTCCCCCAAGACCCAGAAGCCAAGGTTTTTCCAATTATGGTGTTATGCTTGGAAATCTCCAAGGCTCTAAATAAAAGCTGTCTCTGGATTCCATGAGAAGAATTTCAGTGTGGGTCACACAGCTACAACTTTAACTCTGGCAGAACTGTTAGGCTAAGAGTGCTGTTGTTGACCCAGAGGGAAAGGAGTCCATTTATTTTTTATGCCTGCTAAAGAAAATTAGTCCAGCTATTCTGAAAAACAACAGCAACAAGAAGAAGCATGTTTTATTTCTCATTCTGAGCTATTCCCCATTCAAAACCTGGCCTCTTCTACCTTTGAAAATCCTTTCATTAAAATTTTATGGTCTCTAAACGTATAAAAATTTTTCAAACCCCAAAATCTCTGAAAATTGTCACATGATCTGAAATACTGCAATATCTGAAACTTCACAATTCTAGGAAGTATCAACTATTACATTTATGCAAGTCTTTTATTATCACGAGGTAATTAATACACATTGATTACGGAAAAGCACCAAAAATGATACTACAGAACTACAGGATTAGTTTTAGCACCTTAATTATTCAGAAGCAAATAATCATCTGCATGGAATATATCAATAATTAATATGCCTACCTTAATGTACTTTAACTGAACTCTTCTTTTGTATAGTGAATCAACATATTCAACACTATAAAGTTTAAAGTTTTAACAAACTTAGAGGTGGCATCAGCAGCAGGAACTCAGGCTTGGGTCTTTGTCTTTATTACATTTTCCTTCTGGTTTCTCTCATCTAGTGCTACATCTATAAATAGCAATTATGTGCTGCTGATGTCTCTAAAGTTTATTTGTCCAGCTCAGTCTGCTGCACTATATTCCATATCCATTCATTCAACTGCTTATTTGATCTTTTCACTTGGATAGATATCTAGTAAATAAATTAAACTTAGTACTCCCAAAAGTCAACTCTATCTTACAATTTATAAAATCTACTCCTCTACCAATTTTGACCATCGGGGCAAAAAAAATGCCACCATCTTCTCTGTAACACGGTTGAAAATACTACACGTCATCCCAGATTCCTTGCTTACCCTCATTCTCTCCACGCTATCTCCAGCAAGCCCTGTTTTACCTTACCTGTAAAATACAACTTCAATGTATCCATGTCTGTCCATCTCCACTGCTACCACCCTAGTCCAAACCACTGTCATCTCTTCCCAGGAAACTGCAGTAGTCTCCAAAATGGATAACTGCCTATATTCTTCCCTCTTCCACAATTCATTTTCCAACAAAAAGAACAGCCAGGATAACCTTTTACAATAATACATCAATCCATGCCACTCCCCTGAACAAAACCCTATAGTGACTTTACACTGCATTAAGAATAAAACCCCAAACTGTTTTTCTACAAAGACCATTATCACCTAATCTCTGCATTATTCTTTAAATCCTCTATGTTTATTATTTTTTGTTGTTAGTTTCTCCCTGCATGAATTATTAGCTCCAAGAGAGCAGGGATTTTTCTGTCCAGTAAATCTTTGGCCTAATCCCTAGAGCAGCGTGTGGTGTATAGTAGACTCTGAATAAATGTTTCTAAAAAGAATGACTCAGATTTCCCAAATATGATTACAAATGTATGCCTTCAAAATGGAAGGAGGGGTAGTGTTGGTCATTGTACTAAAATAAGGTCATATATGATACATTTCTACATTTTTATTATTATTAAACAATAAGCTGAGAGGTCCCTGCTATTCAGGTGGTAGAGCTTTAGTTCATTCTTTTAATGGTGCATAATATTGCGTTAAACAGCTTAAAAACTTTTCAGCCATTGTCCCCATTTATAACCTTTTTTGTGTTTTTTTTTTCAACAAAATATGAGAGTATCTTTTTCCCACAACCATTCCACTTTTGAGCTTTAAAGAAGCAGGTTTTTTTAAAATTTTAGCATTTATTCAGCTCAATCTTTTTTTATGATAATTATTGGTATGCTTTTACTATAACTTTTTTCTATTTTAAATAATTTTTACCTTTCCTCTTGTTCTTTAGTGTTATGTATTTGTTCTTAATTCTGAAGACCCCCACTGCCTTCAGACTGTAGACATAGTCTACATATTTTTCCAAGGCTTTTATTGTTCTGTCTTTTAAATTTAAAGTTTTAATGCTTATACCATTTAATTTTAAACATAGTAGGAGATGGAAGATCCACTATCATTTTCTTTCAATGCTATGTCAAGGGTGTTACCACTAACCTATTCCCATACTAAATTAAACTATCACCTGCGAACCCCCAAAATTTGAGAAAGGTCTCACTTAATTTAGAAAGTTTATTTTGCCAAGGTTGAGGATGTGCCCGTGATACAGCCTCAGTAAGTCCTGGCGACATGTGCCCAAAGTGGTCAGGGCATACAGTTTGGTTTTATACATTTTAGGAAGACAAGAGACATCAATCAATATATGTAAGAATTACATTGGTTTGAACTGGAAAGGCGGGCCAACTTGAAACAAAAACAGGAGACTCTAAGCGAAGTGTGGAGGGAGCTTCCAGGTAACAGATAGGTAATACACAAACAGTTACATTCTTTTAAGTTTCTGATTAGCCTTTCCAAAGGAGGCAAATCAGATATGCATTTATCTCAGTGAGCAGAGGGTTGACTTAATAGAATGGGAGGCAGGTTTGCCCTAAGCAGTTTCCAGCTTGAGTTTTCTTTAGTGATTTTGGGGGATATTTTCCTTTCACACACCCATCATATGGTTGGTTGTTTATCATATTTATATCATGTATTTTCTTTCTCAAATATTCTGGGATATATTTGTGTCCACTGATTTATTTGCTTCCTCACCATAGTACAACCATATTAAATTGGTTGCAGGCAATTTAGAGTATATTCTATCATTGTTCTTCAGGTATTTGCAAGCATTTATGGGTACTCATAAATTTTAAGACCATCTTACACAACTAAAACTTTATGTGGTATTCTAAATAGAATTGCATTACATTTATGTTAATTTGGGGACAATTGACCTTTCTATAAGAAGTCTTTCCAGCTAAGAATATTATTTTCTTTTCCATTTAATAAGATCTTGTTTTACGAGTTTCAAAAAAATATTCTCATGTAAATTGTGTGCGTCTTTTTCCTGAACTCATTACTAAGTACTTTTCAGTATATATTTACTATAATTATTTCCACAATAAGTTTAGCTATATTTTAAGTATTGCTAGAGTAGAAAAACAGGTATTAATTTATATTTCTTATCTCCATTATATTATCCAATTTACTGATAAATTGTATGTCTTTATAAATGTATATATAGTTTATTTTTCTGTTTCAGGCATTTTATAGAAATGTAATTCATCAGCAAAGACAGTGTTTCATTCTAGTTTTTCCAGTGTTTACTCTAGACTTATTGAATGTTTAAGAAGTTTTAAGGCATAAATAATGTTTATAATAGATATACCGGTTATCAATTCAATTCAAATAGCTGCATTTTCAACAAGACTATTAACTTAATGTCATATTAACATACCTCATAAATTGTACCTTTTCAGAATTTCAAATATTTAAGAAATATAAAAAGTAATTAATTTTATTAAAACACCTCAGATCCACTGTGATATGTACTCCATGATTACTGTGATATAATTGCCTATATATACGGAATTAATTTTTTTAAAGACTCTACATCATATCCTATTAGTGCTGTTTTGGATATTTTCTTTATACTGGAACTTGCGTATAGAGCTGTTGAGCTTTTGTCAAATACATTTTACTATTTATTGAGATGAATTATTTAGTGTGTTAACACAATGTATTAAATTATATATTCGCAGATATTAAACTTCCATTCCTCAAAAAAAATCCTTGCTTTATAATAGTGTATTATTTTTTACACATTCCTGAGCCATTTGCTAATATTTTGTCTATAGTTTCATAACTCCCTTTATAGTTATTAAAGCAATACTGGGTTCACAAAAAAATGGATTGGAAAACAATCCATCTTTTTATGTTACTGGATTAGTTCAAATGCCATTAGAATTACTGTTCTTCAAATCAAAGTGAAACTAAAGCTAAAACTCAGTGGGGAATCTCTCAAGTCCTAATTATTGATCAATGGTAAATATCCTTCCTATTTATTTGTGGTAATTTAATTATGTTTCCCACTTCTTGTGTAAATTTTGATGATTTATATTTGTTTTCCTGAAAAATATTCTGCCTTCTTCTGATTTTCAATTTTGTTGACACAAAATTGTATATAGTGTTCTAAGTCTTTGTAATTCTCTCTCTGATTCTTGGGCACTCTTTGATGTCACCTGGTTGGCTCACCGGAACAATGGTCTGTGTGGGGATACCTAAAGTCCTGTAGGTGGCAGAAGCAAAGTGGTCAATACCCCTGAATGTCAAGGTTGGCAGACTGTTAGTTTCCTGTTGAGACACAGAAAGTTTCTGTGGACTCTGATTCCCAGAACTCATCAAGCTCCACTCATCCATTCAAGTCCTTGGATATTCTGGGGATTAATGGGGGTCTTAACCACTTACATGAGCTCAGTATTGATCTGATCACTGGATGTCACATATTCATCTTATTCAAGCTCTCCCTAAGTTGTCTAACTTCTGGTCCCCACCTCTAGATGCATATGTGATTCTCCAGATACCCCTCAATTCCATGACAGAGAAAACTTCACACCACTTTTCTTAGTCCCTCCACCATACTCTGCCAAAGCCTGAGGTTTCATGTATACCCGTCAATCCCACCAACTCTTTGGCTCAGGAAGTATGAGAAGCCCAGAGCTGAAATAGACACAAGGGAGCTATTATCAGGTTACCATGCTTGCTGAATGGTCCCAATTTTACTGTAGGCCTAATCACTGTTTACATGTAGTGAGTTTACTCTAGGAGTTAGGATGAAGGTAGAGATTCAATCACTTGAATGTAAAATTTAAAAAAAAATAGTAATTGATTGAATGTAATAATTTAAAAGGTAATAGTAAAATAAAAAGTAATAGTAATCTCTTCTATTAAAAAGTAATAGAGGAGACAATACCTTTGCATATGTTTTCAACTCTGTCTAATGTCAAAGTGTTATACCATGGTTCAACTAGTCTTAAAATACCCATTCCTCATTTCTCTGATCTGTTAAATGGCAATAATGCTAGTTTACATGTCATGATATTGTTGTGAAGATTAAATGAGGTAATTCATGTAAAACACTACATAGTGTTTATGGTGTGCTCAAACATGTATCAAATATTTTTAGCACCTACTAAGTGCCAGGCATTTAAAGAACAAACAGGACAAAGTCTATATTCTCAAGAAGCTTTCCCCAATAGCAGCAATCAGATAAAGATGTGTGTTCTTGCTATTTCTTTCCAGCCTTATGCCAGAGGCTCTAGTCACTAAAATAAAGCAAGAGAAAAAAAAAGGCATCCAGATTAGAAAAACGTAACTTTTTATCTGTAGACAACATGATTAGGTATAAGAATCCTATTTAACCTATAAAAAGTGCTACCAGACTTAATAAGTTAATATAGATACCAAGATTAATATAGAAAAATTTGTGATTTTGTAGTAGAAATGAACAATTTAAAGTTGAAATTAAAATATTTTTGTTCACATAAAAATAATTAAACACTTATGGATTGCATTAATCAGAATTCTCAAGATAAACAGAACCAACAGAAGTATATATTCAAAACATATATATCATATTATATATATTATATATGGGCAAACTATATATATGTGCATATATATACACACAGTTACATGTATATGTATATATGCACAGTTTTACACATATACGTAAGCATTTTCTTTTTTATTACTTTTTAAATTACTGCATTCTACTCATAAAATCTCTACCTTCATCCTAACTCCTAGAGTAAACTCACTACATGTAAACAGTGATTAGGCCTACAGTAAAATTGGGACCATTCAGCAAGCATGGTAACCTGATAATAGCTCCCTTGTGTCTATTTCAGCTCTGGGCTTCTCATACTTCCTGAGCCAAGGAGTTGGTGGGATTGACGGGTATACATGAGACCTCAGGCTTTGGCAGAGTATGGTGGAGGGACTAAGAAAAGTGGTGTGAAGTTTTCTCTGTCATGGAATTGAGGGGTATCTGGAGAATCACATATGCATCTAGAGGTGGGGACCAGAAGTTAGACAACTTAGGGAGAGCTTGAACAAGATGAATATGTGACATCCAGTGATCAGATCAATACTGACCTCATGTATACATACACAGTTGACCCTTAGTATCAGTGGGGGTTCCATATCTGTGGATTCAACCAATCACAGATCAATAACATTCAGAAAAAGAATTAAATAATGTGTCTGTACTGAACATATACAGGCTTTTTTCTTTTCATTATTTTCTAAACAACACAACTACTTACATAGCATTTATATTGTATAAGGTATTATGAGTAATCAAGTATATGAGAGAGTGTATGTAGGTTATATGCAAACACTACACCATTTTATGTAACAGATTTGAGCATCCACAGATTTTGATATCTGCAAGGAATGTGGAACCAATACCCCAGGGATTCAAAAGACACTATTAAAAGAGGGAAACATCCCAGCACAGTCTAGAATGAAATATTTGCAAATTATATATCTCATAAAAGCTTTTATTCAGAATATATAAAGAACTCTCAATTCAACAGGAAAACAACTTTATTACAAAATTCGTCAAAGATCTCAACAGAATTCCACCAAAAATACATGGATGGTAAATACTACATGTAAAGATAGTTAACATCTTTTGTCATTACAGAAATGCCAATTAAATCCATACTGAGATACCACTACAGACATATTAGATTTACTGAAATTAAAAAGACTGACTATATCAAGTGTTGGTAAGGGTTGGGAGCAGTTGGAACTCTCACACACTACTGGTAGGAACGTAAAATGTGTCAACAGAGTAGAACTAGTTTGATGGTTTCTGGAAAAGTGAAATATACACCCAACATATAATCTAGACATTCCAATCCAACCCAACAGCACTGAAAACATATTCATACAAAGAAAAGTACACAAATGATCGCAGCAGCTTTGTTTGTAATAGCCAAAAAGTAGATACAACCCATTTTCCATTACCAGATGAAAACAAACTGTGATACAGGCAAAAAATGGAATACTACTTAGCAAAGTAAAGGAATTAACTCCTCGTAGTTGCAAAACTGCATGAAATTCAAAATAACCATGCAGAGTAAAAGAACCTTGAAGAAATTACATACTGTATTATTCCCTCGTTTATAAAATTATAGAAAATGCAAACCTATCGCTAAAGGAAATAGATCTGTGGTTACCTGAGGAAAGAGGGTCTGGAAGGAGAAGGGATTAGAAAGGTGCACAAAGAAACATTAGGAGACAATACTTATGGCATGTGTCTGTTATCTTTAACAGTGATGTATACATATATACACGAAAATTTTCTCAAACTATCTACCTTAAATATGTTCAATTTATTGTGTGTTAATTACACCTCAGTAAAGTTGTTTTAAAATTCCTAAGGTTTTTTCTTGGTCTATAAAGTTACAAAAGATGAGTAGCTTGAGGAAACTAAAAGTGAGAATTTTGTGTCCTCAAGTGAGGTTGTCCACATGAACCAGCAACCTCTTATCACATTCTCAGCTACGTATTCATGAACTGTCAAATGGAGGTAAGTCACAGATGACCATATTTTGTTGTTAAATCCTAAAATTTTTTCCTGAAATACATTATAAACTACAGGGCAAAACAAGATACATAAAAATATTAAGGCATACATAATACACAAATGTTATATGTGAAATAAACATTAGAGCATGCATAATACATACAAATATGAAACTGGCTTGTCTACCTTTGCATTTATTGTAGGTATATACTGAATGTGATAGTAATTATAATGTTCTTGTGCCTGTGTACATTTAAGCAGGCCAAATTAATAAAGAGCATTCATTAATACTCATTACAATCATATTTAACAATATCCTTAAGAATTAAAAGCCCTAATCCTGTCATTAATTGATTAAAGCAGTGTATGTGAATTTGATTAATAAGCTCCATGTGCTCATTAAGCTACCGACTTGTATATGGATTCATCTACCAAAAACTCATTGCAATTCAGCAACATCATTAACGCATATGGTCATTCTGAAAATGATGGTGGTGTTAATATCATGGCCATCAGCATGAGCACATTAAAGAGTTTTCCCCCCAGGCTTTAGTGAATTAGATTTTGTTTTGACAAAATGAAAAAGTATTTAATATGATCTGATTATGATTTTCAGCAACAGTGCTGAAATAACAAAGGAAAACTATTCTCCAATTGAGGAATATTTGAATAAATTTCATACCATAGGATATAATGCAGATATTAAAAATATTTTATGTACATAAATATGAAAAATATTAAAGTACCTTGAGTGAAAAATGAAATTAGAGAATAATCCTATTTTAAAAGATGAACAAAAATCATTCTATAATATATACATAAGCATTATTTTCTTTTTTTTCTGTTTCTTTTTTTTTTTGTTTTTTTTTGAGACAGAGTTTCACTCTTTTGCCCAGGCTGGAGTGAAGTGGTATGATCTCCGCTCACTGCCACCTCCGACCTCCCCCGACCCCGACCCCCGGATTCAAGGGATTCTCCTGCCTCAGTCTACCGACTAGCTGGGATTATAGGATCCCGCCACCACGCCTGGCTAATTTTTGTATTTTTAGTAGAGACGGGGTTTCACCATGTTGGCCAGGCTGGTCTCAAACTCCTGGCCTCAGGTGATCCATCCACCTTGGCCTCCCAAAGTACTGGGATTACAGGCCTGAGCAACCATGCCTGGCCAGCCTTCTTCTTAGAAATAGAAAATGTATGAAAAACAATGTTAACAGTAATCAAACTGTTAACATCAGTTACTTTAACCTGTGTGGAAAAAGAACAGATTGTACCTTTTTCTATTATTAAAAAGTGTATATTTTATTCATTTAATTATTATAAAACATGAAAGAAATATTATCTCTCGAGAACACAATTTCAAAGTCCCGGAAAAAGACTTCTGAAGATAAAAATATCTATATAGCATTATTCATTCAAGTTAATAAACTTAGTTCAAAAATTATATGTTGAAGAGACACACGTATGCTGTCCAATTATTACAACACTACAAAGGAATCATCACTACCTTCATTTTACAAGTAAAGAAATTAAGATTCAGAGAGGGTAAGTATCATTTCCAAAGTCATATAATTACCAAGCAGCAGAAGCTAATATGAACTCAAGTCTGACTCTAAAGCTTGGGCTTCTGACTATATAATATTACTTGTATATATTCATATCCTATCTCGATACATTACAGAGCATGTCCAGCACTGCAAATACTGTGCTTTGCCCAGAGTATGCCCATACTTGTGTAAATCCAGCATGGGTTTGTGGGCAAAACACAAATCATAGAACATTTCTCTTCACTTAGAGCATTTATATTACACAACTTTATGTGCCTGCTTTTGCCATCTAGAGAAAACAGGCATGAGCTGGCTGTTGGGGGACTGTGTTGTCCATGTTTCTGAAACAAGAACGCTCTCTGGGCAAAGCTTGCTGGCATTTTTAGCTGTTTGTGGTCTCAGATTCCCAAAAGCTATATGTTAATTGAATAATGCTAATTGGCCTAGCACTGAAAACGATTTCTGAACATAATGTGTTGGACCTGGAAATGGATTCAAATACAAGAGATACATTTGCATGCCCCTCAAATGGTCTTTTATTCTCCTTGAAGGAATCATGCCTCTTTTCTAAGCAGTAAGAATTGATGTTAGAATGTTCTCATAGGTTAGGCCACTTTCTATGTATGGTTTTTATGCCAGAAACTATGTGTTTTATAGTGTCAACGATTAGAGAAATGATTTTAAAATGTACTGGATTCCCAAGGGAAAGACTGCTGACTAGTTGACTATCTGAAATGCACTCAAAAAGAAAATACAGAACTATTAGCAATGGCTTTTTTTTGAGTAAGCATGATCCTATGCTTCTCCTTTGGTTATTTTCTGTACAAAAATGGCAGATGAATCCATATACAAGTAGATAACTTAATCATTACATTGATTCTTTAAATCAAATTCACATATACTGCCTTAATTAATGACAGGATTAGGGCTTTTAATTCTTAAGGATATTGTTAAATATGGTTGTTTGTAATGAGTATTAATGAATGCTCTTTGTTAATTCAGCCTACTTAAGAGTACACACGCACAAGCATAATTACTATCACATTTAGTGACATACATACAATTAGTGCCAAAGATACACACACGCACATATACATAAATGCACGCACATATATACCCATTTACTGCTAAACTGCAGCAAATTCCGATATACAACAGGGCAAATGCCTCTTTCATTATATAACATCAGAATAATAAATATTTATAGAGGTTTAAATTTATAATATTTTAACTTAGTCTCCTAATTCATAAATTTTCAATAAGAATTGTATAGTGTTTAATTAAAGTACATCATTTTTGAATATAAAATTCAGATAGCACCAATTTATTCACTCATTCATTTATTCAAATAAGCATTAAAAGTCCATTATGTATAAAGCAATGGGCTAGGCAGTGAATTTTCAAAAATGCTCAATGTTCAGTAATTGTTTTAAATACAGGTATTGAAAATATCAGCTAAAACAACTATAAGAAGTATTTGAGTTAGTGAATAACAATCTGAGGAGTCCATGTTTGTAAGATTTCAGTGTCTTATTTGACGTCTATTAAATACCAGTTTTACTGTTTTATCGGTTGAATGTACTACTAAATGTTTTCACATTTCAAAATCATAAATAAATTTTGACAAATGAAAAAGGTCATTAGCTGCCTTAAAATCCTTCAGAACTGCTATAAAATATATTCTCAATGGGATATTAATTAATTTCAAAACTAATATTTCTGTTGATTACCCTTGAGCAACACATAAATGTTACAAGACCGTCACTGCTGACGACATGACTGGTTGTGTCTGGAATAAAAAGAAATGGAATGGGCTGGCTTTTCTTTTTCTTTTCTTTTTTTGCTTAAAGACAGCGATTAAGATATTTAATCTACTTTCAATTTTATTTAAAAATAAAAACAGAACCCTTAAATAATTTACTTGCTTTGTTGTGGAAATTTTACTTTCATAATTTTTTTCTGAGATAATTAAGAACTTGCATGAAGAGTTACTTACAAAAGTGTTCTTAAAACATTGATTATAATAAAATAACTGAAGAACTATTCAGTAGAAAAATATACTCGTATGTACTTCATATATATGTTCACATATATACAGATATACACAATTCATAATAATTGCAACTGGGACTAGAATATATGCCATGATGACAACCACAGTCTAGAATCTACGGTGGTAGATTTCTTTTATTTTTGCTTGCCTGAATATTCAGAATTTTATAATTTTCAGTAGCATGTCTTCACTGTTTGCAGAGTGAGAAAAACATTTGTACCAAATTAGAGAACACCACCACCACTGAGGTTTTGTAACTTTTAAGCATTAAGGATATACTTTTTTTTAGTACCTCCCCATTTTATGAGCCTCGTAAAATGCAAAGTTAATCTGCATATCTATAAAATTGTTTCCTGACTCCTACCAAAAGGCTTACCCACCCCTCAGTATTCATCCCAAAGACTTTGTGTAAATACCCTTGGGGAAGTCATTTCTTTTCTCTGAATCTGAGTTTTTCTTCTCTATATAATGAAGGCATCAGGGTGGGGTTTTGTACCTTAACATTTAGTATTTTATGATACTCAGTGACATTCTAGGAAGTCTTCAGAATATAGTCCTTACAGTCTTAATTAGTTCAATGTATAGCTTTATTCCCGTATAGGTGAATTTAGTTTATCTTTTATTAAACAAAAGCATATTCACTAGACATTGATTTTCTCTCTTAGTCTACCCTAAACTTCTTGTAGCACAGTCCTTCTAGTGAACAAATGTTTTATTTTGTTTTTTTTCTCAACATATCTCCTTTAGTCCATGTGATTTTCATGAAATTGTGAATGTAGGGTGTTGATTTGATGTGGACTCTGTCAATCTCTATGCTTTAAGCATGAGTATAAATCCAGAGATACATGGAAGAAGCATTCCTGTGGTTATTTTGTGGTCACTGTGGTAAGAAAATTATATTTTCATTAGTAGATTCTAAGTTGTAGCCGGACTTCTTTGTCTTACAAAGGTAATTTGATAGTAAATATTTTGTTTTATTCAGAAATAAAATGAATGTTATGTGAAACAAAAGCACCAAGGTCAAAATGAAGACAGTGCTGCTAGCTACAATTTTGCTGGCTGCATTAAAAAAAATAAAAATAAAGACATGAAAAAATGTTCAAAATCACTATTCATCAGAGAAATGCCAATTAAAACCACAATGTCAGAATGCCTATTATTAAAGTGTTAAAAACAACAGATGTTCACATGGGTGAGGAAAATTATACATTGTTGGTAGGAATGTAAATTAGTTTTACTTCTATGAAAAACAGTACGTAGATTTCTCAACAAACTAAAAGTAGAACTACCATTTGACCCAGCAATCCCACTGCTGAGTATCTACCCTAAGGAAAAGAAATTACATTTAAAAAGACACCTGTACTCATATGTTCGTTGCAACACTAGTCACAACAGCAAAGTAATTGAACCAACCTAAATATCCATCAAGGATTGACTGGAAAAGAAAATGTGGTACATATATTTATATATATATATACACAAACACACACACACATATATATATATAATACACACACACACACACACACACACACACACACACACACAATGGAATACTATGCAACCATAAAAAATGAAATCATGTCCTTTGCAGCAAAATAGGTGGAGCTTGAGACTACTGTCTTAAATGAATTAGGTCAAAAACAGAAAACCAAATACATCATGTTCCCACTTATTAAGTGGGAGCTAAACAGTGGGCACAAAAGGTTATAAATATGAAAAAAGCAGACACTGGGGATTCCAAAAGAGAAGAGGATAAGAGGGGGGTGAGGGTTTAAAAATTACCTGATGGGTACAATGTTAACTCTTTGGGTAATGGGTATTACCTATTACACTAGAAGTCCAGTCTCTACCATAATGAAATATACACACATAGTTAACATGTACATTTACTCCTGAATGTAAAATTAAATAAAATTAATTTTTTTTGTATTATACTTTAAGTTCTAGGGTACATATGCACAACATGCAGGTTTGTTACATAGGTATACATGTGCCATGTTGGTTTGCTGCACCCATTAACTCATTATTTAAATTAAGTATTTCTCCTAATCCTATCCCTCCCCACTAGCCCCCCATGCCCTGACAGGCCATGGTGTGTAATGTTCTCCACCCTGTATCCATGTGATCTCATTATTCAACACCTATCTATGAGTGAGAACATGTGGTGTTTAGTTTTCTGTCCTTGTGATAGTTGGCTGAGAACAATGGTTTCCAGCTTCATCCATGTCCCTGCAAAGGACATGAACTCATCCTATTTTATGACTGCATAGTATTCCATGGTGCATACGTGCCACATTTTCTTAATCTAGTCTATCATTGATGGACATTTGGGTTGGTTCCATGTCTTTGCTATTGTGAATAGTGCCGCAAT
>NW_012108363.1:380657-423629 GCF_000951045.1 Mandrillus leucophaeus | reverse complement strand
TGTTCCACTGGTCTATATATGTGTGTTGGTACCCGTACCATGCTGTTTTGGTTACTGTAGCCTTGTAGTATAGTTTGAAGTCAGGTAGCATGATGCCTTCAGCTTTGTTCTTTTTGCTTAGGATTGTCTTGGCTATGTGGGCTCTTCTTTGGTTCCACATAAACTTTAAAGCAGTTTTTTTCCAATGCTGTGAAGAAAGTCAGTGGTAGCTTGATGGGGATGGCACTGAATCTATAAATTACCTTGGGCAGTATGGCCATTTTCACAATATTGATTCTTCCTATCCATGAGCATAGAATGTCTTCCATTTGTTTGTGTCCTCTTTTATTTCGTTGAGCAGTGGTCTCTAGTTCTCCTTGAAGATGTCTTTCATATCCCTTGTCAACGGGAGTTCACTCATGATTTGGCTCTCTGTCTATTATTGGTGTATAGGAATGCTTGTGATTTTTGCACATTGATTTTGTATCCCGAGACTTTGCTGAAGTTGCTTATGAGCTTAAGGATATTTTGGGTTGAGACGATGGGGTTTTCTAAATATACAATCATGTCATCTGCACACAGAGACAATTTGACTTCCTCCTTTCCTTACTGAAAACCCTTTATTTCTTTTTCTTGCCTGATTGCCCTAGACAGAACTTTCAACACTATGTGGAATAGGAGTGCTGAAAGAGGGCAGCCTTGTCTTGTACCAGTTTTCAAAGGGAATGCTTCCAGTTTTTGCCCATTCAGTATGATATTTGCTGTGGGTTTGTCATAAATAGCTCTTATTATTTTGAGATATGTTTCATGAATACCTAGTTTATTGAGAGTTTTTAGCATGAAGGGCTGTTGAATTTTGTCAAAGGCCTTTTCTGCATCTATTGAGATCATCATGTGGTTTTTGTCATTGGTTCTGTTTATGTGATGGATTACATTTATTGATTTGTGGATGCTGAACCAGACTTGCATCACAGGAATGAAGCCAACTTGATCATGGTGGATAAGCTTTTTGATGTGCTGCTGGATTCGGTTTGCCAGTATTTTATTGAAGATTTTCACATTGATGTTCATCAGGGATATTGGCCTAAAATTCTCTTTTTGTGTTGTGTCTCTCCCAGGCTTTGGTATCAGAATGATACTAGCCTCATAAAATGAGTTAGGAAGGAATCCCACTTTTCCTACTGATTGAAATAGTTTCAGAAGGAATGGTACTAGCTCCTCTTTGTACCTCTGGTAGAATTTGGCTATAAATCCATCTGGTCCTGGACTTTTTTTGGTTGGTAGGCTCTTAATTATTGCCTCAATTTCAGAACCTGTTATTGGTCTATTCAGAGATTCAACTTCTTCCTGGTTTAGTCTTGGGAGGGTGTATGCATCCAGGAATTTATCCATTTCTTCTAGATTTTCTAGTTTATTTGCATAGAGGTGTTTATAGTATTCTTTGATGGTAGTTTGTATTTCTGTGAGATCGGTGGTGATATCCCCTTTATCATTTGTTATTGCGTCTATTTGATTCTTCTCTCTTTTCCTCTGTATTAGTCTTGCTAGTGGTTTAACTATTTTGTTGATCTTTTCAAAAAATCAGCTCCTGGATTCATTGATTTTTTTGAAGGGTTTTTTGTGTTTCCATCTCCTTCAGTTCTGCTGTGATCATAGTTATTTCTTGCCTTCTGCTGGCTTTTAAATTTGTTTGCTCTTGCTTCTCTAGTTCTTTTAATTGCAATGTTAAGGTATCAATTTTAGATCTTTTCTGTTTTCTTTTGTGGGCATTTAGTGCTGTAAGTTTCCCTCTACCTACTGCTTTAAATGTGTCCCAGAGATTCTGGTACATTTTGTCTTTGTTCTCACTGGTTTCAAAGAACATCTTTCCTTCTGACTTCATTTCATTATGTACCCAGTAGTTATTCAGGAGCAGGTTGTTCAGTTTCCATGTAGTTGTGTGGTTTTTGAGTGAGTTTCTTAATCCTGACTTCTAATTTGATTGCACCGTGGTCTGAGAGACAGTTTATTGTGATTTCTGTTCTTTTACATTTGCTGAGGAGTGTTTTGCTACCAATTATGTGGTCAATTTTAGAATAAATGTGATGTGGTGCTGAGAACAACGTATATTCTGGTGATTTGGGGTGAAGAGTTCTGTAGATGTCTATTAGGTCCACTTGGTGCAGAGCTGAGTTCAAGTCCTGGATATCCTTGTTAACTTTCTGTCTCACTGATCCATCTAATACTGACAGTGGAGTGTTAAAGTCTCCCATTATTATTGTGTGGGAGTCTAACTCTCTTTGTAGATCTCTAAAGACTTGCTTTATGAATCTGAGTGCTCCTGTCGTGGGTGCATATATATTTAGAATAGTTAGGTCTTCTTGGTGAATTGATCCCTTTATCATTATGTAGTGGCCTTCTTCGTCTCTTTTGATCTTTGTTGGTTTATAGTCTGTTTTATCAGAGACTAGGATTATAACCCCTGCTTTTTTTCTTTCCATTTGTTTGGTAGATCTTCCTCCATCCCTTTATTTTGAGTCTGTGTGCATCTCTGCATGTGAGATGGGTCTCCTGAATACAGCACACTGATAGGTCTTGATTCTTTATCCAATTTGCCAATCTGTATCTTTTAACTGGGGCATTTAGCCCACTTATGTTTAAGGTTAGTATTATGTTTGAATTTGATCCTGTCATTATGATGTTAGCTGGTTATTTTGCCTGTTAATTGATGCTGTTTCCTCATAGCATTGATAGTCTTTACTATTTAGCATGTTTTTGCCATGGCTGGTACCAGTTGTTCCTTCCCATGTTTAGTGCTTCCTTCAGGAGCTCTTGTAAGGCTAGCCTGATGGTGACAAAATCTCTCAGCATTGGCTTGTCTGTAAAGGAATTTATTTCTCATTCACTTATGAAGCTTAGTTTGGCTGGGTATGAGATTCTGGGTTGAAAATTCTTTTCTTTAAGAATGTTGAATATTGGCCCCTACTCTCTTCTGGCTTGTAGGGTTTCTGCCGAGACAGCTGCTGTTATTCAGATGGGCTTCCTTTTGTGGGTAACCCGACTTTTCTCTCTGGCTGCCCTTAACATTTTTTCCTTCATTTCAACCTTGGTGATACTGACAATTATATGTCTTGGGGTTGCTCTTCTTGAGGAGTATCTTTGTGGTATTCTCAGTATTTCCTGAATGTTGGCCTGCCTTGCTAGGTTAGGGAAGTTCTCCTGTATAATATCCTGAAGAGTGTTTTCTAACTTGGTTCCATTCTCTATGTCACTCTCTGGTACAGCAATCAAACATATATTTGGTCTTTTCAAATAATCCCATATTTCTTGGAGACTTTGTTCATTTCTTTTCACTCTTTTTTTTCTCTAATCTTGTCTTTTTGCTTTATTTAATTAATTTGATTTTCAATCACTGATATCCTTTCTTCCACTTGATCGAATTGGCTATTGAAGCTTATGTGTGTGGCACAAAGTTCTCGTACTGTGATTTTCAGCTCCATCAGGTCATTTAAGGTCTTATCTACACTGTTAATTCTAGTTAACCATTTATCTAAAGTTTTTTCAGGGTTTTTAGCTTCCTTGTGATGGGCTAGAACATGCTCCTTTAGCTTGGAGAAGTTTGATATTACCGACCTTCTGAAGCCTACTTCTGTCAACTTGTCAAACTCATTCTCTGTCCAGTTTTGTTCCCTTGCTGGTGAGGAGCTGCAATCGTTTGGAGGACAAGGGGTGCTCTGGTTTTTGGAATTTTCAGCTTTTCTGCTCTGGTTTCTCCCCATGTTTGTGGTTTTATCTACCTTTGGTCTTTGATGTTGGTGATGCACAGATGGGATTTTGGTGTGGATGTCCCTTTGTTGATGTTGATGCTATTGCTTTCTGTTAGTTAGTTTTCCTTTAACAGTCAGGCCCCTCAGCTGCAGGTTGTTGGAGTTTGCTGGAGGTCCACTCCAGACCCTGTTTACCTAGGTATCACCAGCAGAGGCTGCAGAACAGCAAATATTGCTGCCCGATCCTTCCTCTGGAAGCTTTGTCCCAGAGGGGCACCCACCTGTTTGAGGTGTCTGTCAGTCCCTATTGGGAGGGGCCAATTAGCTGGGCGTGGTGGTGTGTGCCTGTAATTCCAGCTACTCGGGAGGCTGAGGCAGGAGAATTGCCTGAACCCAGGAGGCAGAGGTTGGTGACATGCACCAGCCTGGTGACATGCACCACCATGCCCAGCTAATTTTTGTAATTTTAGTAGAGACAGGGTTTCACCATGTTGGTCAGGCTCGTCTTGAACTTCTGACCTCGTGATTCGCCTGCCTTCCAAAGTGCTGGGATTACAGGCATGAGCCTCCGCACCTGGCTTTTTTTTTCTCTTGCTTTAAAGTTCTTTCCAATGCCTACTATAAATTATATATTTTATGGCATACTCACTATTTATTAAAATACATAAGAAAATTTCAACCATTTAATTTGTACCTCCTAGGCAATAAATAATTTTTTTTGTTTCATAATATTCAAAAGCTTAGCTAATAACTATTAGAAGCAAAACAATATCTTAGTCTGTAATACAAAACCTATATTTCTGTATTGGCGTTAACAGCAGAAAGTCTGCCTCACAGTAAATTGACATCAAGCTACAGAAGAAGAAACACTATGTGTTCTATTCTATAAAATCACTGTAGGATCACAACTGAACATGGCTTCTGCATCATATCAACTCATCTTTGCCTCATCTCTTAGTTCAGTCACTGTTGGCAGCCACTGGCCCTTACAATTTGTGTTAGTTTGTTTTTCACACTGCTATAAAGATACTACCAGAGACTGGGTAATTTATAAACAAAAAAGGTTTGATTGATTCACAGTTCTGCACGGTCAGGGAGGGCTCAGGAAACTTACAATCATGGTGGAGGATGAAGGGGAAGCAGGTACCTTTTTCACAAGATGGCAGGAGAGAGAGAGCACACAGGAGAAACTGCTACATTTAAAACATCAGATCTTGTGAGAACTCCCTCATTAACATGAGAACAGCATGGAGGAAACTGCCCCAATGATCTAATCACCTGCTGCCAGGTTCCTCCCCCAAACCATGGAGATTATGGGGATTACAATTAGAAATGAGATTTGAGTGGGGACACAGAACCAAACCATATCATTCCATCCATGGCCCCTCCCAAATCTCCTGTCTTCATATTTTGAAACACAATTCTGCCTTCCCAACAAGGCCCCAAAGTCTTAGCTCATTCCAGCACTAACCCAAAAGTCTAGGTTGAAAGTCTCATCTGAGACAAGGCAAATCCCTTCCACATATGAGCCTGTAAAACAAAAAGCAAGTTAGTTATTATACTTCCAAGATACAATGGGGTACAGGCATTAGGTAAATGCTTCCATTCCAAATGGCAGAGATTGGCCAAAACAAAGGGGCTACAAGCCCCATGCAAGTCCAAGCCCCATGCAAGTCCAAACAGGGCATACATTGAATCTCACAGTTCCAGAATAATCTCTCTTGGCTCCATGTCTCACATTCAAGGCATGCTGATACAAGGGGTGGGCTCCCAAAGCCTTGAGCAGCTTCACCTCTGTGGCTCTGCTGGGTTCAGCACCCAGGCTGATTTCATGAGCTGGCATTCAGTGACTGTGGCTTTTCCAGGCACATGGTGCTACCTGTAGATGGATCCACCAGTCTGGAGTCTGGAGGACGCTAGCCTTCTTCTGTTAGCTCCACCAGGCAGTGCCCCATTGGGAACTCTGTTTGTGGCTCCAATTTCACATTCCCCTTTGCATTGCCCTAGCAGAGGTTCTCCATGAGAACTCTGCCCCTGCAGCAGACTTCTGCCTGGACATCCAAGCATTTTCATACATCTTCTGAAATCTAGGCGGAGGCTCCTAAAAGCTCAACTCTTGTCTTCTGCACATCCACAGGCCCAAAACCACATAAAAGCCACAAAGACCTGGAGCTTGCACCCTCTGAAGCAACACCCTGAGCTGTACATTGGCTCCTTTTAGCCATGGCTGAAGTTGGAATGGCTGGGACACAGGGTGCCATGTACCAAGACTGCACAGAACAACAGGGCCCTGGGACTGCCCCCAAAACCATTTTTCCACCCTAGGCCTCCAGGACTATGAAGGGAGTGGCTGCCATGAAGATCTCTGAAATGTCCTGGAGACATTTTCCCCATTGCCTTGGCTATTAACATTTGACTTTTCATTACGTATGCAAATGTCTGCAGCCACCTTGAATTTGTCCCCAGAAAATGATTTTTTTTTTTCTTTTCTACTACATGGTCAGGCTGCAAATTTTTCAAACTTTTGTGCTCTGCTTCCCTTTTAAACATAAGTTCCAATTTCAGACCATCTCTTTGTTAACACATATGACTAAATGCTTTCAGAATCAGCCAGGTCACCTCTTGAATGCTTTATTGCTTAGAAATTTCTTCTGCTAGATATGCTAAATTATCTCTCTCAAGTTCAAAGTTCCTCAGAACTGTAGGGCAGGGAAAAAATGCCACCAATCTCTTTGCTAAAGTATAGCACAAGTGACCTTTGCTCCAGTTCCCAATAAGTTTACCATCCCCATCTGAGACTTCTTCAGTCTGAACTTCATTGTCCATATCACTATCAGCATTTTGGTCAAAGCCATTTAACAACTCTCTAGGAAATTTAAACTTTCCCAATTTTCCTGTCTTCTGAAATAGCCATCCAAACTGTTCCAATCTCTAACTTTTATCCAGTTTCAATGTCAATTCCACATATTTAGGTCATCTTTATAGCAGTACCCCACTCCCAGTACCAATTCTCTGTATTAGTTCATTTTCACACTGCTATAAAAATACTAGCTGAGACTGGGTAATTTATAAACAAAAGAAGTTTAATTGACTCACAGTTCCACATGGCTCAGGAGGCAGAATGTGAACAGGCAGATACCTTATTCACAAGGTTGCAGGGGAGGGAGAGAGCACAGGAAAAACTTCCACTTTAAAACTATCAGATCCCATGAGAACTCCTTATCATGAGAACAACATGCGGGAAGCTGCCCCCATGGTCCAATCACCTTTCACCAGGTCTCTCCCTCAACATTTTAGAATTACAATTCAAGACGAGATTTGTGTAGGGACACAGAGCCAAACCATATCACCTCCAGATTGAACTGGGCCCTCTTACTTCCTGTGCAAGCTTCCCTGATGACACTGGTTGCAGTGCCTGCAGAAACTGGTTCTTCCCTAGCAGAAACACAATAAAAAGTGCAGGGGACTTAATACCTCTTGACTGCTGTGCAGAAACCAAGGCTGAATCAGTTCATTTCATAATAATTTCAAAATATTTACACTTACAATTCCTAATCACACTAAGTTGATAGATGGCTACTGGTATTGCCATCCAGATATCACTAGAAAGTGATCAGTCGACAAGCCATTTGACCATTTCTACAGCTGGTGGATTTTTTTTTCTTTTCCTGAATTCATTGGCTTATAAGATTCTCTGAAAGCAATCCAAAACCCAGTGACTCAATTTAGCCTCTAATGCCTTAATTTTACCTTTATATTACTTTTTATTGCAATTGAAATATTTACTGTCATATTAACTTTGGAGGCAAAAAAAAGTTCATCTTTGAGAAATTATTACATACAGACTCTTTGTTACATGAGAAACATGTAAGAGACTAATCTTTCTGTAAAGTCCTGTTATGGTTTGGCTCTGCGTCCCTACCCAAATCTCATCATAAATTGTAATCCTGACATGTTAAGGGAGAGATCTGGTGGGAGGTGATTGGATCATGGAAGCAGTTTCCCCCACGCTGTTTCCGTGATGGTGAGTGAGTCCTCACAAGATCTGGTAGTTTAAAAGTACGTGGTAGTTCCGCCTTCCCTCTCCTGCCACCATGTAAGATGTGCCTTTCTTCCCCTTCATCTTCTGCCATGATTATAATTTTCCTGAGGCTTCCCCAGCCGTGTGGAACTGTGAGTCAGTTAAACCTTTTTTTTTTTTTTTTTTTTTTTTAAATAAACTACCCAGTCTCAGGTAGCTGTTTATAGCAGTGTAAAAATTGATGAATACAGAAAATTGGGCATTGCTATGAAGACACCTGAAAATGTGGAAATGACTTTGGAACTAGGTAATGGGCATAAGTTGGAACAGTTTGGAGGGCTCAGAAGACAGGGAGATAGTAAAAGTTTGGAACCTCCTAAAGACTTGTTAAATGGTTTGACCAAAATGCTGATTCTGATATAGACAATGAAGTCCAGGATGAGAAGGTTTTAGATGAAAATGAGGAATTTATTGGGAACTGGGGTAAAGGTCACTCTTACTATGCTTTAGCAAAAAGACTGGTGGCATTTTGCCCCTGATTTTGAGATCTGCATAACTTTGAACTTGAAAGAGATGATTTAGGGTAAGTAGCAGAAGATACTTCTAGGCAGCAAGGCATTCAAGATATGACTTGGGTGCTCTTAACAGCATACAGTCATATGGGTTCACAAAGAGATAATCTGAAATTGAACCTTACATTTAAAAGTGAAGCAGAGCATAAAAGTTTGGAATTTTTGCAGTTTGACCATGCAGTAGAAAAGGAAAAACAAACAACAACAACAAAAATTATCTGGGGACAAATTCAAGCTGGCTGTAGAAATTTGCATAAGTAATGGAAAGTCAAATGCTAAATGTTAATAGCCAAGACAATAGGGAAAATGTCTCCAGGGTATTTCAGAGATCTTCATGCCAGACTTTCCCATAACAAGATAAGAGGCATAGGAGGAAAAAATGGTTTTGTGGGAGCAGACCCAGGGCCCCACTGCTCTGTGCAGCCTCAGGACATGGCACCCTGTGTCCTAGCCACTCCAATTTCAGCTGTGACTAAAAGGGGTCAACGTACAGCTCAGGTTGTTGCTTCAGAGGGTGTAAGTTCCAAACCTTGCTGGTTTCCATGTGGTGTTAGGCTGCCTGTGGGTGCACAGAAGACAAGAGCTGAGCTTTGGGAGCCTCTACCTAGGTTTCAGAGGATGTATGAAAATGCTTGGATGTCCAGGCCGAAGTCTGTGCAGGGGCAGAGTTCTCATGGAGAACCTCTGCTAGGGCACAGCAGAGGGGTATATGGAGTGGGAGCCACAGAGTTCCCACTGGGGGACTGCCTAGTGGAGCTGTGAGAAGAAGGCCAGTGTCCTCCAGATCTCAGAATGGTAGATTCATCAACAGTTTGTACCATGCACCTTGAAAAGCCGCAGGCACTCAATGCCAACCCATGAAAGCAGCCACGGGGACTGGACCCTGCAAAGTCACAGAGGTGGAACTGCCCAAGGCTTTTGGAGCCTGCCCCTTGCATCAGCATGCCCTGGATGTGAGACACGGAGTCAAAGGAGATTATTTTGAAGCTATAAGAGTCAGTGACTGCCCTGCTTGATTTCGAACTTGCATGGGGTCTGTAGCCCCTTTGTTTTGGCAAATATCTGCCATTTGGAATGGAAGAATTTACCCAATGCCTATACCTCCATCATATTTGGAAGTAGCTAACTTGCTTTTTATTTTGCAGGATCATAGGTAGAAGGGACTTTCTTTGTCTCATATGAGACTATGGACTTGGACTTTTGGGTTAATGCTGGAATTAGTTAAAATTTTGGGGGACTGTTGGGAAGGCATGATTGTGTTTTGAAATGTGAGAAAGACATGAGATTTTGGAGGGACCCTGGGCAGAATAATATTATTTGGCTCTGTGTCCCCACCCAAATCTCATCTTAAATTGCAATCCTCACATCTCAAGGGAGGGAACTGGTGGGAAGTGATTGGATCATGGGTATGGTTTCCCTCATGCTATTCTTGTGATGGTTTAAGTGTGTGGCAGTCCCCTTACTCCTGCTTCCATGTAAGATGTGCCTTGCTTCCCCTTCTTCTGCCATGATTCTAAGTTGCCTGAGGCCTCCCCAGTCATGCAGAAATATGAGTCAATTAAACCTCTCTTGTTTATAAATTATCCAGTCACAGGTAGTTCTTTACAGAACTGTGAAAATGGACTAATACAGATCTTGACAAGTGAAAACAAAAATAGCACCACTATTGTAGTATAATTTGACCCATTAATGGAGACAACACTTTCTCTTTAGTTACCAGAGTATTTTTCTTTCTCTAATATTGTTGCATAAAAACTCACACATTCATCATTTTTTTTTCTGGCTGTAAAACTATTATAAACATGCATCTTGAATTTTTGCTAGATACTTTCAGGCATTTATAAATTTACTTGCTCATGCTCTTAAGTGTTAGCATAGATTTTATATAACTATTCTCAGTAAACCTCCATCTCCACTAGGAATATCATTCTATCTGATACTTGTGAGAAGTATTGTTTGAAACATGGCCAATTTATGTGATCTTTATGACATTATGATTTTTTTCCAAAGCTCAATAGGGTCTCCTTTCTTATACTTTTATAGTTTCAAACTGTAGAGGTATAATTCACATAAATGAAAGGGTAATATAGAATATGTAGTAACCTGCCATCCCAGGAGATCTTACTCTAGACCAGGCTGTGCTGATCAACAGCCAAGGAATATTGTGAAATGACATTTGTCTCTTCTTGCTCTGCTTAGAAAAAAAAAAAAAAGAACAAAAACAATCATTTATTGGAAATAGAAAAAAGTATTTGAACCCTATCCGAGAAATATTCATTGTTGTTTACATCCACTATTTAGTTGAAGAATATTAATTGCAACTTATTATCTTTTTTCATACAGGGTCTCACTCTGTCACACAGGCTGGAGTGCAGTGGCACAATCACAGATCATGGTTCACCGCAGTCTCAATCTCCTAAGAGGCTCAGATGATCCTCCCACCTCAGTCTTCCAAATAGCTGAGACTACAGGTCTGCACCACCATGCCACAATTTTTGTATATTTTATAGAGACAGGGCTTTGCTATGTTGCCCAGGCTGGTCTCAAAATCCTGAACCCAAGTGATCCACCCACCTTGGCCTCCCAAAGTGTTAAGATTACAAGTGTGACCCACCGTGCCCAGCCTAGCATTATCTTATTTATTATCTACTGTATGCCAGTTTGCTAAGGTCTGTTTTTCATTATTTCATACTGTTGAAAAAAATAGTTATCTTTTTGAAATGCTTAGCACCAGAAGTGCTTTGAATTTCACATTGTTTGGATTTTAGAATATCTTATATACACACTTAGATATCTCAGGAATGGCACCCAGGTCTAAATACGAAATTTGTTTATGTTTTGTATACATCTTATTCATATAGACTGAAAGAAATTTTTTACGAGATTTTAAGTAACTTTTGTTCATGAAACAAAGTTTTGACTGTGTTTTGACTGTGACTTGTCACATGAAATCAGATATGGAATTTTTTTTACCTATGGCATCATGTCGGTGTTCAAAAAGTTTCAAATTTGGGAGCATTTCAGATTTCAGATGGTCAGATAAGGGATTTTCAATCTATATGTTGCAATCCCCATTTTGTAGATGAAGAAATTAAGGTTTAGTGAAGGTGTGTATCTTACTTCAGGAGGAATCTGCATTTGAAGTCACATCTTTCTGACTCAAATTCCCGCTAAGTTATCCTTGAACCATAGTGTGAATGTGTTAAATTTATTAATTCAATTTAAAATATGCATTAACTACCTACTCTACTATGTAATAGGCTTTTTAATGAATTAAGGAGCTAGTATAGAAAAAAAAATTTAAAAGACATTTCCTTTCCTTCAAAGATTAGCTTATAAACGAATCTATAATTACTTAAAATAACTAAAATATCACATAAATAAACATAATGTGGTAAGTTTTATGAAGAGAAGATAAAGAGTATATTATGGGTTGACATCAGGAAAATATTCCCAGAAAAATATTATTTAAGCAGGCCTAGAGGATGAAATTAAGTTAACTAGCAGAACCAAGGATAGGTGGAAGAAGAGAAAGGATTTCACACATTTGGAAAAATATGGACAAAGTTTTGTGTTTGGAGTGGACATGGAAAGTAGACATGGCTGAAGAAATGTCACTGTAAATGAAGTGAAGCAAGCGAGGAAAAGCCCTTAGCATGTGAGGTCCTGTAGACACCATAAGTAAAAAAAGACTGATCTTTGTCCTGAGAACAGAGGAAAGTGATGGAAGATTTTTAAGCAAGAATATGTTTTTGGTGGAAAGTCTTGGGGTTTTGGTCAAAGTTGGTAAGACATTTTGTTGGTCAGACTGTACTTTCATTTTACTAGGATTTTACTTATCAAGAATCTTAATTCCAAGCAATTGCAAGGAGAAATATTTTTCTATTTTACTAGGTGCGCTGAATAGAATAACTCTTAAGTATCAAAGCACTTACATGCACATAGATATCTAAACTTACATGTATCCATACATTATATATTATGCATGAATAATCTTATCTTTCACCTTTTTTTTTTTTTTTAAAGACAGAGTTTCACTCTTGTTGCCCAGGCTGGAGTGCAGTAGAACGATATTGGCTCAGTGTAACCTCTGCCTCCTGGGTTCAAGTGATTCTTGTGCTTCAGCCTCCCAAGTAGCTGGGATTACAGGTATGCACCACCACACCCAGTTAATTTTTTGTATTTGTTGTAGAGACAGGGATTCACCATGTTGGTCAGGCTGGTCTTGAATTCCTGACCTCAGGTGATCCACCTGCCTCAGCCTCCCAAAGCCTGAACCTTCTAATTCACTTTATTATGACAGCATTGTATTCTCTTAAGGTTTTCAAAATTTTACAATATTACCTAGTTCACAGTCTTAGTATGATAAACAAATGAAAGAAAGCATGTATTATTTAAGGCCTAAAATTAAAGCCCAACATTAAGTGGTGCCTTGACACTTGGGAGAAACCAGGGAACCTCATCTGGCCTAATTGCAGTTGTCCTTCTCCACCTTGCTTCTGCTCATAAGGTTCCCTAGCCACACAGCCTTCCTTATCCAGGAGACCAGGAACAGTTCCTGCTCATCCCTGAGTAACAGATTACAGTTTCTTGCCAGCCCCTGGAATTTTTAAAACAAGCCAATCCCGTCCTCACCCAGGAACTAGAGGTAACTCCAGCTTCTTGGTACTGCAAAGCCTGCTTCCCACAGCCCCTGGTTGTTTCCTGTCTTCCTGTGTGCAGCTCTTGTGTAGCCCTGCGTGGCACAATGTCTACCTTCCTCTGGCTGCGAATATATGTAACTAATAAACCACTGCTGCCAAGTTCATCTGTTCCATGTTGGATGCCATAGGTTCAGTCATCCTCATAATCCTAGGGCAGAATTCCACTATCACAAATGATGTGTGCTATGGCTTGAATGTGTCCTCCAAAAGTTTATGTGTTGGAAAGCTAATCTCCAAATTCTTATGTAGATTAGAGTTAGGACCTTTGATAGATAATTAGGATTAAACAAGGTTACCTGGGCCAGTGGGGGCAGGGCACCCATGATGGGACTGGTAGCTTTATAAGAAGAGAAAGAATGAACAGAGCTGATATGCATACCCTTAACCTTCTCACCATTTGATGCCCTCCCCCAATTTGTAATGCAGCAAGAAGGCCCTCGCCAGATGCCTGCATCATGATCTCAGGCTTCTCAGCCTCCAAAACTGTGAGTTAAATAAATGTCTTTTTAAAACAAATTATGCAGTTGTGGTATTTTGTTGTAGCAACACAGAATGAACTAAGACAACATGAATATAAGATGATTAAAATAGTTTGTGGGGAAAAAGCAGCCTGTGCCTGTAAAAGTATTTGAAAGATATTAAGTTCTTTACAAATATAAATCCAACCTCTAAATTAATCTAGGTCTCCCTTTTTCTGCTGTTAGAATACTCTGTGCTGTTTCATAGATGAGAAAACTGGGGCTAAAGAAATAAAATTGTTTTTCTGAGTTTATACAATTACTGAATGCTAAAACCGAAATTTCAAACTTTTAGCTGTCTAAATCCAAAGCTCATACTATTTCTATTATGGCATATTGCAGTCATTTCTCCCACTTCAAATGTGACTAATAAGCAATTATAAAAATTACTTTTTATAAAAGAACATAAATAACAAATAAATTGTTTTCTTAAAATAATTTTCATGACTCCCACTACACCCACCCTTGATCACTGGCAAACATCTCATAAAAAAGATCTGAGAGATCACTCAAAAACCCATCATCATTTTCCTTTGGCACACAGGAATGGAAGAAAGCATTTAGTGTGTAAGGCTCAACACACACACACATACACATCAAAACACATTACCAGCACCAACACTTGTATCACACATCTTTGCAAGTAGTGGCAGCATCTCTAAAAAGAAGAGAAGATTTAGCTCTGGTCGATCAATACAATCAAAGAGAATATGCAGTCATAATATTTTAACTGCAAAACAACAGAATATGTTACCACTGTTGCAATATTTAAATTTCTACATGACATCATTTATTTGGCACCTTCTAACTTGGCCCAATATCACAGAAAGATATTTGAAGGAGCACAGTATAGTCTAGTTCCTCAAAAAAGAATTAATAAACACACATGATCAGTATTTATACATGCCTGGGCTCTGAAATGTGCACAATAAACACAGATGGAGTAACTAGGGCATAGTGCTGTACAAACATCTTAGAGGAATAAAAAAGTGGTAAGTGGTATAGTTCAACAAGTTACAAAGATGATGATTTCACAAAATTAATTTTTTTTTTTTTTTTGATATGGAGTCTAGCTCTGTCACCCAGGCTGGAGTGCAATGGCGTGATCTTGGCTCAGTGTAACCTCCACCTTCCAGATTCAAGCAATTCTCCTGCCTCAGTTTCCCAAGTAGCTAGGAATACCAGCATGCGCTACCACGCCGGACTAATTTTTATATTTTTAGAGACAGGGTTTCACCATGTTGGCCAGGCTGGTCTTGAACTCCTGACCTCAAGTGATCCACCCACCTCTACCTCCCAGAGTGCTTGGATTACAGGTGTGAGCCACCGTACCTGGCCCACAAAATTAACTTTTAATAATGGCTTAAAAATATAGAAATTAATATACGTGCACTTTAGCTATTAGGATTTAAAAGCAAATCTGATGGTACTTTATGTCACCTTCAAAATGCAATAAATCTTTTACATGTTTAACATTACCAAATACTCATGTTATTAAGCATTTGCATCTATCTTTGTATTCTATTTATTCTTATATCAGATAAATTGTTTCAATATGAAGTTACTTACTTATGATGAGTCAGAAGTAACATCAAAAATTTCAAAAACCAAATCAACAAACCAGAGAAGGCTTTCATTTTCAAAAGTCAACTGCACCTTTTGTCTCTGAGGGGACACACACACACACACACACACACACACACACAAACACACACACACACAGTTTAATATATAACCTAGGTGTGCTCTATACATTTTATCATCCCAAATTCAATTCACTCTGCTCATGAAAATTTCAGGGAGAAAAAAGACAGCTGTGGGAAAGGAAGTAGGTACTTCATTTTATTTAAGTCAACAAGTATTCATTGAGTATCTATTCTCTGCCAGAAATCTGTTACATTTTGAAGATAAATTGTAAATCAAAAGCACACAGTTCCTCTCATAGAGTTGATGGTCTGGCAAGAAACACAGATTCTCACTGTGTGAGAATACTACACTCTGTGGTTTTATCCTGTTTGTTTTGCTTGTAGGACTTACTTTTACTTGTAACTATGTATTTGTCTTTTTACTTTTTTACAGTTTGACTCCTCCATTAGCAAGTCTATCCCTTAGAGAAAAGGCTACTTTGTTCATCACTGTATCTTCTGTCCCTAGTAGATACTCCGCATGTTAGACCAGTACTGTCAGGGTTCCCATACCACCCTCAGTTTCAGTGATTCACTAGAAGTACTCACAGAAGTCAGTAAAGTTGTTATACTCATGGTTATGACTTATTGCAGCAAAATGATACAGATTAATATCAGCAAAGAAAAAAAGGCACATGTAGGAGAGTTCAAGAGAGATCTGGCACAAGTTTCCAGTTGTCCTCTCCCTGGGGTGTCATATAGAAAAGCACTTAATTCTCCCAGCAATGATGTGTGACAACATATATTAAGTATTGCCAACCAGAGAAGCACGCCTGGATCCTCTTATCAAGGGTTTTGGTTTGGAGTCAATCACATAGGTATGGGACACCCATGTATCTGACCTTGGTTACTTGATTTTTAGCCCCTTTCAAAGTCAAACTCATTAGCATTGCCCAAGGCCCACCATAAGTCACAGTGTGAGCATAAAGTACCCGCCATAGCCCAAGTCCCCAGGTACACAAAGATACTTTATCAGGCAGTGTATTTCAAGGGACATTTTGATGTGATCCCTCCGAAGCCAGTCAAGGGCTAGTCCTTTCTTTGGAATATGCAGTGTTGGAATCTCACAAGCCTGATGAATCAAGATTTTATTGCACATGGACATTTGCTGAATACTGACTGAATGTAATGTGAGAAGTTTTATGAAAAGCAATGGACAGATTGCTTTAACAGTAGATAGCAAAAGGTTTAGCTTAATTTATAAAACCAGAGAAAGTCTTTCTGAGGGTACAGGTTTGGACTGTGAGCTGAAAGACAAATGGAAATTACCAAATTAAAAGATGGCGTATGTGAAGAGGGAGTAAAAATGGAGCTGCCACTGGTAGAAATAGTGTACCAAACAAAGTGAATAAGCACCATTGAGAAACCTGGAGACAGACTTATCATTTTAAAAATACTCTTGAACCACCCATTCTCTGTAAAAAGACACATTGATGTTTATAGAGAAGAGAAAACGCTGCATAAATTTCTTTGAGTTGCATCATTTACATTTTATACCAAGAGATAACAATCCCTTCCTTTGGCTACATAGTTTAGATCCACTCTTTCCTTAGTCTTCCTTGGCAGCTCATTCATACAAAAAATATTTATTGAGATTTACTATGTGCTGAATACTCAAGCAAAGTATTGCCAATATAGCAGTAAACCTCACTTCTTGTATTTAATGAGGCATGTTTATCTAAAAGAAATCATCACAGTTTTACAAATTGTGAGATTGTAAAAGAAAGAAGAAGCTGTAAATGGGAATAATCTGTGCAATCAAACGTATATCATTTAGATTGGGGTGGCAAGGACATCTTCCTGAAGCAATAACCTTTGCACTAAGATCTAAAAGACATGGAGGAATGAATGTGGATTAGGGACTTGGCAGCAGTCCTGGATAAGAGCTCCAGCCCATGGGAAGACCCAGAGTGTGCCACGGAGACAAAACGAAAGCCAATATTTCCCAGATGTTGTATACGGGAGGAAAACTGGTTCAAGACACTGGTGCACTGGAAAAGATGGAAGTCCTTCTGGGCTATAATAAGAACATGGCTTTAATTCCAAATGTAGGGTTAGAGTAGAGTTCTAGAATTATTCACTGTTTGGAAAAAGTTAGCTAAAGATTATTGCCAGCTGTGAGTCCCACTCCTGGCCTGGACATGCTGTTGCCCATTCTCTAAAACAACATAACAATATACAACTCAGGTTTTGTGCCCTTTAGAGAAAGAGCAGGTTAAACAACATTTACAGCCCATGCTAGCTTTGGGACAGGGAGAGGTTTTGAGTATGCACAATGATCATTCTTTAAGCCATATTCCCTGGACCAATAGGATCAGATCACCAACAATGCTAAATGTATAGCTTCATTTAAGATGAAGAGTTCTCATGCTGCATTTTCTAACTCCTAGCCCTGCCTTCCTTGTTGTGCTGAGCTATCCAAATTAGGCCCTGAAAAAAAATATTTAATGGGGCCTCAATACCTATCTATGTCTTAGAGAAATATAAAAAATGTAAAAGAAACATTTCCTGTAACAAGTGGCTTGGAACATAATAGGGAAGATAAGATATAGACAGAAGTTATCTCAAGTTCAGCCCTGGAATACAGCAAAAGTCACAGGATGGGATAGGCATCCTTCAGAAGAGGTAAGAACAGAATGAGATCAGACATTGCTTCTTGAAAAAAAAAAATAGAGTCAACTCAAATTTAATAGCTTCCACAAGAGTATGAAGTAGGTAAATGAGGAAAATTAACAGAAGCTCTTAGAAGATATAGATGGCAACGTAAATGGATTGGTTGACTTTAGCCTCTACTGGTGAAGGCTAAACTGCTTCTCTTCACATTTGTAAGAATAGTATAAAAGTTCCCCTTTTCTGTCATGGGACACCATCTACAAAATACCTGTTGTCATTAGAGTAGTTTGAGCAATAGCTTTAATGCAAAGCCAGCCAAGGAAACTAAAACTGTATCAAAAAACCTAAATCATATGCTGCCAAAAACAATGGAAATGTTTTACGTTAGCAAAGCGTTTCAACTATGATTTCAAGAAGTCCAAAGGATAAAAGATGCATAAACCTCATTGCAAGAGGGGAAAAGGCTGACTGAAAGTTCTTTGAAAGAAAAAGTAACCAAGGGTGGTGATTGAAAGGTTCAACCTGCCCACAAGATAAGTCTCTCTGTGGTGCTGTTTATATTGTGCTATTCAATTTTTCCTAAACAAAATAGGAGACAAGACTTGAGTTCCTTGTACTCAAAATGCAAATCCTTTCAAAATGACACTGTGATAGGTTAAATTCCTTATTTTGTATTTGAAAAATTATTGCGAGGCCCTTAATAGAGGTGGCAACACTGAAGAAACATTAAAAGTTCAGTTCCTCTCATTTTCATTTGCAGCAAGAGAATTTCTTTGCATCTCTCAGATGTTTTTGTTTCATATCTCCCCACGTTCTCACCCCTCACTAAGTATTTGGTTAAAAAAACAGAGCAGAGGGGCACACATACATTAAAGAAATATCTCTTGAGGACTTACTAAGACCAGGGAATTCCATAATGAGCTAACAAGGTCCTGCTCACATGGCACACGTATTTTTCATGGTTCTCACATTCTAGATACTTCATCAAAGTTATCTTGTGAAAAACTTTTTATCACCCCAATAAAAGTTTGTTTGCCACTGACATTTCACCCTAAAGCACATCAAGAACCTAAACTGCTTTCCCAAAACACACAAAGCTTCTCAGTGCAGGAGGTGCCTGTCCAGTATGGAATAATAGGACTTTCAAAGAGGTAGAAGAGGACAAAATGATGAGGAATTGAAGAAAAGGGAGAACAATCAAAGAAAGAAGGGAATTCTCTGGTGCCTATCCAAGACGGATTCTGAATGAACAAATTACTGAATGGGAAAAATAAAGAAATGGTGTTACTATATGTGGGGAAGATAGTGAATTGTATCAACACCACACCACACGTGATAAAAAATAACCACAGGGTTTATATCTAAGGGACTTGGTTTTTTTTTCCTTCCTCCTGACCCTTTCATGGAGGAACGCCTTTACTCGGGAAGAATAAAGGAGTGTTCAGTATCCAAAGAGAAATTCTGTTGTCCATATGGATGCTCCAACCCAAAGAATCTAAATCCTTCTCAAGTGATATGCAGTACCCTGACTCTTCAGAATAGAGGGTTGTCTCACAGAAAGAACAAAGGAAGAAAGGATGTGAGGGAGCAGAACCCTGCTGCTAAGTAAGCATCATTCTGTTCACTGTGAAGTAGGTATTGCTTAGGGCACTCACAGAGATTCAAACTCACGCCTTGTCACAGAAGGCTGCCACCTTGAGGGGATGTGGCATATACCATTGGCCTAGTCTACGGGAGAGAGCCATAAGAGAGACACAAGTTATAAAAGAAGATGTTACTTCTGTTCTGCCCTGGGAGACAGCGGGCTTCATTCAAGCAGACTTACATACTTCATGTAAGTTTCATGTAAGTTTCATGTTCACAAACAAAGGTACAGAAGTGGATGATCTCAGCCTAGGCTAAAAAGGTCCCTACAGCCTCCCTAGGTTACACGATATTGCAGCAGACTTACCAATGACCATAGTGTTTGAGTTCTGTTTTCCAAAGTAGGACCTGGAGTTCTTTGTCTCACCACCAAGAAAACTAAGGGTGAGGTTGGAGCAAAAGTTTAATAAGCAAAAGGAGAAAGCTCTCAGCAATGGAGAGAGGGGCCAAAAGAGGGTTGCCATTCTAAAGTTGAATATTAGTGATTTTATAAACAGGCTAGTAGGCTGAGATATTTCATTTACATAAGGTACAAAGAATTGGTTAGGACTAGGTATTTCATTTGCATAAGGCATGAATTCCCGACAGCTCCTCTCTATCCTTTTAGTGCACATGTGGACTCACCCTAAGTTACTCCATGTTGTTTAATTTCCCTTACTGCATATGTCTAAGGGGGTGGGATTCCCTATTGCAGATGTTCTGGGTTCTATGCTATTCCTCTTAGGCATGCTTCAAGTAAGCCCCCCTTCCCCCTCCCCTGCACAAACACCCATATCTGAGGAATTCTACCGAGGACTTGTCCTAGCTATCTGCCTAACTAATTCCTTTCTCTCTTTTCCCTCAATATCAGTAGAATTTTCTGGAAGTGAGGACTAATGATATAACTGGGTTTCAATGTTTGGAAGAGAGTGTAAAAAAAAGTAAGCATCTTGAATGCTCAGAGAAGGAGCTGAAACTCATTGCAGCAGGAAATGTGAAATCACCCAATGTTTGTCATTAGAACAATGAGGGCAGGATCAATAATTTCCCCAGAAAGGAGAATTTACTATTTCTAAACTCATTTATGGTAGGATAGGAAGACTTTAATTAGACAGCCTGTGAAAAACATAACTTTATGTGGGTTATCGCAGAAAGGGGAAGTTGACATTCATGGCTCAGTTACTTCCGTTAGGACTAAATTGGAATATGAGGGAAAATGCTACTGCGATGAGAAGAAAAAGCCTTACAGCAAGTCATTTTTGTTTAATAAGAATCTAATGCTATTTATCTAGAATAAAACATTCTCCAAATTAGATCATATAAAATATAGCAGATCTTTAGCTCCACCATTATTAGATAATTCCAAATGGCATAAGGAATCCCTAATTCTAATCCCAGCAGGGCTCTGAACGTGCCCCTTGAAACTACGTATAAAGCTCATTAAGAACAGTCTTTGGAGCAGGACACTTCTACAGTAGCTGTGTTACTGTAGGCAAACTACTTTATCTCTGAATGCCATGTAGTTAGAAAGTCAGGTTAAATATCACCTTTGGATCGGGCATCAGGCAAGCACTGAAGAATAACAGGGAAACAGGCAGATAAAATCCTTGACTTCATATTGTTTACATTATAGTGGGGATTTTTTTTTAAGGGAGTGAACAAACAATGCCAGTTTTATAAAAATGTAGATTTTGCAAATTGTATGTTGTGCATACATTATAGGTTGTTGTGAAGATGATATAAAATCATGTAGATAATTCCTTTACCTGCATAGTTACATATGTTGTGTATCTTAATTATCACTCATATTATTAGTGAAAATGTGAGCATCAGAAAGGTATTTTTATAGAAGCCATATGGAAATATAACTTTTGCTCAAGTCTAAAAAAGCCAAGGAAAAAATAATTTCAAAGTAAGAGGAATTACAGTTTCTAACAAAGATGCCATAAGCACAATGGAACTGTCACAGCAAAAAAAAAATGTATTTTATTATTTTTAAATGACACCTACATGGAAGACATTATTCCTTTTACCTAAGAAAGTGCTTTTGCCATTTAATCACAAAATCAAGATCTAGTTTAATGGTAACTAGCTACTTTGGACAAAACATAAGACAAGAGGCAGGTTAATTACATTTCATGGGGATTGGAACATTTAAATAACCTAAGGAGCAATTTACCCTCTGGACAAAGATTTAGGGGATAATAACCATTTCACTAAATAATAAAGACATCCATGGGAATGGGGCCATGTTAAAGAAAATACTGCAATTCACAAAGACTCCTTCTTTGAAAGTTTGGAATGTAAAGAAGACAATATGAAGGAAAATAAAGTGGGCAAATTAAAACAAACAAACAAAAAACCTGTGAGCTTTATAACAATCGAAAAAGTAGGCTGGAAAGATTTAAAAATCAAAGCCTTTACTGAATCGTGGCCTCCTCTAGTCCTCTAGGACTTCTAAGTCAAGAACTAGAATTTTCTCTGTATTCCCTGGTTCATTCTGCACACAGTGGGCCTTCAGGAAACACTTACTGGGTAAACTGAACTTTCTGGCATTTGTAAACTCTACTATATGTGTTAATAATTCAATAGCATAAACTGAAAACACTGCTTAGTCATTCATTATGTAAAGGCCTTACATGATACACCACAGTTTTATGAATAAGCCAAGCATTTCAGCTTTAATTTCATCTGACATGAAATGAATAAATTTGTGCTATTTCCTCATACTTTTTCCTGTTCCCTTCTAACAGTTTTCCATTTTCAGCTGTTAAGAAGTGACCCACCACAGAACTCAGTCTAAGCCTCCACTGCAGCTCACTATATTTCATCTTCAAATAACATTGTAAATAATTTGGTTTGATTTACTGATGTTGTTAGTATCACGTGTGGAGGTGGGGGCAGTGGTGCTGTCTGAAAGAGGAAGACTACTGAATGAATAGTCAGTTTGCTGAGGCATGGGCTAAACAGTGTTGTCCCCAAAGGAATTCAACATGTAATTAATTGCTAGAAGTTTCCATAGAACTCAATATAATGGTTATTTTCTATATTTTATGTATTTTCTTTTTAGAGACATGATCACACTCTGTCCCTCTGGCTGGAATCGATAGAATAGTTCTTAACACATTTTCACACCATTCAATCACAACATTTTTACACCAAATGTCCAGCACAGTACCAGCAACATAATCCAAGCCACTATCAACACTAACTTGGACCACTGCAATAGTCTTTTATATGATTTTCCTGTTTCTGTTACTATGTCTCTACAATTTATTTGCCACTAAATGGCCAGAATGATCACTGAAAAACATAAATCATATCACGCTGCTCTGCTGTGTAAAATGTTGCAGTTGTCTTTAAACCGCATTTGGAATCAATCCATATTCTAAACTGTGATTTTCAAGGCCCTATAGGATCTGTCTCCTGCTGACTTCTCTAACTCCAAGTTATACTAGGTACTAGAGTTTACTATACTCCAATTGCACTGTCCTTCTTTTTACTGGCTCTATTTCTATTGGATGCACCAAGTGCTTCTCTTCCTTAGAGCCTTTGCATCTGTTTTTTCCTTTGCCAGAAATGAGCTGCAGTAAGATTTTTCTAATGAATGCCTTCTTATTCATCTCATTTCTCTGCTGCTTGTTCAAAGAGAAGTTCCTTCAGCAACCAGTCTAACAGAGCTGCTGTTTCCAGAGGTCATGGTCACATCTCCCTGACTTATTACGTTCATACGTTTATCACTGTCTACAATGATTGTCTTCAGGTATTTGTTTATCTGTTGATTAAACACCTCTCTAATAAACCTTCTCCTGAGATTTTAAGGCCCACTAATGTATGCTTGAATATTTAGAAGTTTAGAAATCAAGTGATAAAACTGCAAAGTAAAATATCTATCTACTGCCTTGACACAAATGGGTTGGTAATGAAAGGCCAAGTTCAAATGTAGTATTTTTGACTGCTTGGTGTTCTATGCCAGAATATAACAGCATGGGAGAAGGAGACCAATCCTTACCCACAGCCCAACCCCTTTTTCTTCCCACCCTTGACATTGTCTCATATAAGAATGGGCCTCATGTTTGTATGTAAGACACACCAGTGCATATAACCATATTCCATCTACAGTGCCCATCTCATACCCCAGGGAAACTATAAGCCCCTGGCCACTCCTCAGACATAGAAAGGGGTACAACAGTGGTATACTTTGTGTTGTGCATATGGACCCAGGAAATAGGCCTGTGCACTCCCTAAAAGTATGGGCTTGAAGTTGTTTGGGCAGGGAATTCAAGTGCCAGTTGCCTACATCATGATCTCCAGAGAAGAGCAAGTGGCCATTCAGACTCCTTGGCCAGTAGTGAGAGATGTGCCAGATCAGGCCAGAGCGCACTCCTCTTATATGTGAGGGCCAAGGTATGGGCCAGCTGGGGAATTTTAGGAAGATATTGCACTCTCAACCCCACTCCATCCCATCCTAATCAGAGTACAAATACCAAAAGAGCAGATATATTTTGTTTTCGCATATGTTTTCTTTAGTAAACAGTTTCAGGCACTTAATATATGCTTAATAAATATCTGTAGAATAAATATTTGGCATGCAAATATTTACACAAATAAATGTAATGTTTTAACCTCAGAACATTCTTGAGTATGTAGATACTTCTATCCCCACTTTCCTAGTACAACAACTTGAATATAGTCAGGAAAAAGAAGTGAGTTCAAGTTCATACACTAACTGTCAGAACTGTAAATGAAGATTAAAGGGAGTCAGGTATCCAAGAATAGAGACTTAGTCATTGCTATGCACCAGATTGTCAATTCTGTACAATACATTTTTTTTCTTTTTGCCCTTCAAGTAACATAGGACAAAATGAAACATTTTAAATCTATACCTCATCACCAAAAAAATGGGGAACCAGGATCTAAACATGGCAAGTTTAGGAGAACAGATGGTTAAGCTGGCCATGGGTCTTCTCAGCAGAGGTGCACCATTCCTATGGGAAACCCCAGAATCCACAAGGAGACTAAAGTGCTTAGTGCAACTTAAGATCTGATATCAGATCTCTCAGAGTCCACTAGAGGGTCTCAACTTACTGGATGAAGATTTTCCCTTAAAGATGATGATTATCAAAGAAAAAATATCTGATAAAGGGGGTTTCACATTGGCATCAAATTTTTCTAAGTGTATTAGTTCATTCTCACATTGCTATAAGGAACGACCTGAGACTGGGTAATTTATAAGTAAAGGAGATTTAATTGACTTACGATTCCATAGGCTTAACAGGAAGCATGGCTAGGAAGCCTCAGGAAACACAATAATGGTGGAAGGCAAAAGGGAAGCAAGCACGTCTCACATGGCGGCAGGCGAGAGAGAGAGTGAAGGGAAAGTGCCACACTTTTAAACCATGAGATCTCGTGTCATTATCACAAGAACAGCATGGCGAAAGTCTTCCCCCATGATCCAGTCACCTCCCACCAGGTCCCTCCCTCAACACATGGGGATTACAATTTGAGATGGGATTTGGGTGGGGACACAGTGTCAAACCATATCACTAACCATGGAAAAGCAATTGGTTCTATGTCAATAGTCTGATCACATGGCATAAGAACCATGGCAATAACAATAATTATACCTAATACATATATATTGATTCTACCTTCTCAATGCTATTAACTTCTTCCCCTCCTCTCTACTGTCTCCCTAACCCAAGGTGCCCTCAGCCCTCAACTAGCCTATTGCAAGATCCATCCCATCCACCCATCTTCTTTACACTGTAACCAGAGTTCAAAATACAACATACTTATGTCACCATCACCAACACTTCAGTCTTCCTAAAATTATTCAGTGGCTTCTCAAAAATATTAATTAAAAAAAAAAAAAACAGGAATCCATAATATGGTCTAAAAGGCCCTACATGTTCAAACTCCTGCTAGCATCTCCAGCTGCACTACACACTACTCTTCTCTCTCATTCCTGAGGCATCGACCACCCTGGCCTTCACTACATTTCTCTGACACTCTCTGTTGATACAGGGCTTTTGCCTAGGTTACTCTTCCCTTTCTCTCCCCACCATCCCTTAGTGCCTCAGCTTGTTTGGACTGCTATAACAAAACAGTCCCTGTGGGTAGCTTGCTCACAGTTTTGGAAGCAAGGAAATTCAGAATCAAGATCCCAGCAAATTCAATGTCTGGTGAAGGCCCACTTTCTCATTCATAGAGGATGTCTTCATGCTGTGTCCTCGCATGGCAGAAGAGGCAAGGCAGCTCCCTAAGGCCTCTTTCCCAGAGCACTAATCCCAACCATGAGAGCACCTTATAATCTAATCACTTCTCAAATTCCCCACCTACCAATACCATCCCAATGGTGAACAGATTTTAACATATGAATTTTCAGGGGACACAAATATTCAGACCATTGTACTTAGTTAACTTCTATTCATCTTTGGAATCTAGCTCTACTGTCACTTTCTCAAGGAAGTTTCCTGTCGTCTCAGACTCTGAATATAATTCTGAGTTATAACACTGCATTGCTTTATTTGATCACAGTTAAAATTTCACAGGTTTATATGATTACTTAATTCATAGCTGCTTTTCTAACCAAGCTCACAACTCACAGGCTCCATGAAGGCAGCAGAATGGGCTTGTTTCGGCACACTCTTTTGTTTCCAGAGCTTGAAACCATTCCTGGGACACAGCTGGTGCTCAATGAATGCTTCTCGAATAAGAAAATGTGTAGACTGAGCATGTTTGTGTGAAGCAAACTATCTTCTGCATTTTCTGTGTTACAGATGAGGAAACTAAAGCTTAAGATGAATTGTCCTAATGTCATATATTTAGTACACAGACCATGAAGCTAGTAATCAAGCCCACACTGTCTAATTCAGAGTTTCCAGACCTCAAAAATTCTATGTAATAATATATCTGCCAAAATGCACTTCCCCTTGTCTCCCATATCATGTCCCTTCTTTCTTCCATAGTATAATCTTATATGAAGACATAATCTTATATAAAGATGGTTTCCTGGAAAGCAGACTAAGAACATACAACAAACTGTTAAGGGTGTCATGTGAGTTTGCAATTGCATTCAGCTGCTAAAGCAGAGACCTGCAATAACAATTGCTTGAGCAAGGTGAAGTTTTATTTTTTTTTTTAAATTAAGGAAATCCGGAAGAGCTAGGCAGACCAAATAAAAAATATTCCTAAATTATGTCAATATATATTTTCAAATAGTGAAGTGTGACCATTTTATATATTTTCAAATAGTGAAGTGTGACCATTCTTTCAAAAATATTTTCACTTCTTCTGAGATGGAAATGACACCTGGAAATGTATTTCTTGATCAACAGGTAAATTGAAAAATAATGCCAGGTACCCATGGTGTTACACTACTTTATTCCCTTTCCTAAGGCAAATGCTCTAATCAGCCTCATGCCACATAAGTCTAACACCACTCTGCCCCATGGTATTGAATTAACCTTTACCTGACATTTCTAGGTAATCATTTTGGGAGCCATCCAATAAATCATTTAATAAAATGAAAGTGAAATAGCCTTCCAGAAAGTGCATGTGCTCATTTTAAGTAATTCTAAATGGAGGCAATTGCACGCAAAAACAAAAATAGCTCTTTGTACCACCAAACACAAATGAGTGTGCCTTCTACAAAGGCAACAAGGAAGCATCTGGCCATGTAACAGAATGGACTTCTTAATGACATCCTCAAACAAGGACAACTATGCCTGTGGGGTTTTCTTCCCTGTCCTCACCTCCGTCTGTGGCCACTAAACTTTGGCAATTCATTAGAAAAACAGATTGCACTTGCAAGGAGATTGCATCACTGTCTGGTAGAATAACTGATAGCAAAAATTCCTCACCATTTAGCTTAGGAGATAAGTTGTCTTTTGGAAAGAGAAGTTGGCACCTACTTTATAACACAGAAATGGATGGAGTCACCTTGAAGATAATTTTGCTTCTATAACAGGTTATTCGGATGCCTTGTTTAGTTATGACAATGTAAAGAAGTGGGCACCAGTTGTTATGTTTTTGAGTACCTTAGCCAATCTGTTTCACTCCTTCATATTCCAAGTTGATTTCTCAGAATAAGTGAACTGATAGGCCTACGAAGGTGAGAGTCTGTGAGAGAAAAAGGAGTTATGCCTGAAATCCTGATCTTTGAGACCTGAAGTTAGAAAACCTGGAGGAGTGGTACAGAATAGCTTCAACCAAGGCCCAATGGAAAGACAAAGAAATAAGATAATGAGCCTTTTGAATAATGAGGCTTTCAAGCTGGCATCACTGCCTCAACACAATGTGAGACTGTAGGGAAGGGCAGATTTATTAGGAAAAAAAAATAGTTTGTGGCTGTTTCTTCCTCTTGAATAGTAGTTTTTGATTTACTGAGTTTTCAGATGAAAAGACTTGCCATTTTACTACGGACATGACCTTTGAATACTCACACAGGCCTTGAAAACATTTTATATGATAATAATTGGCTTGAGAGAGCAGTGTAGTTAATGGTTCTAAAAGAAAGCACAGAACAGCGGTCACTTAGGAATTTTCCTTCAACCACAACAAAATCAAGATACTCATTATTCAGAAAAAGCCTAGACATTTGTTTGCATTCCATAAAATAAGGAAAAAGTTTGCATTTCTGGGAAGTGTATACATCTAGATCAGCAGTTTTCAACTGGGAACTATGTTGTCCCACTTCCTTGAGACATTGGCAACACCTAGAGATATTGTTTGTCATAATGGGAAGCTGAGATTGGCATCTAATGGGTAGAGGCCAGGGATCCCATGAATCATCCTACAATGCACAGGTCAGTCCTCCTCATATGAAATTATTACATGTTCAAAATGTTAGTAGTGTTGAGGTTGAGAAACCCTGAGATAGATCAAAAAGGATCATCTCAATTGCACTGAAAGTCACCCTCAGATCTCATTACAAACTGTGAGAAAGTCAATGAATTCAAGAACTGGTAAAACTTTGTAATCTTTTTATTTCTCAGACAGCTGGCAAATTTCTTCATCTCAGGAACACATTCATCAAGCCCACTGCAGAGAAACTCTTCAGTTGCATTTTCCTACGTAATTCCAAACACACATGGGTAATCTGGGGGAATCCAAGGAAGGCTTTGAGAATTTTATCTATGTTTAAAGTGACAAGCAATATTATTCTAAAGTGCATTATGTGAAATTTTGTATACTTGGCACTTTAGCAAAATAGAATAAACAACCAGACAATATTCCAATAAAAATCCAGTATTGTTATGTAATATCTAGGTGAAACTCTGGGCCACATAAACTGGGCTGTTCTCTGACCTGCAATTTAATATGAAGAGTGTGGAGTCTGGTCAGAAGTAAAAAGTTTTGGACCCCAGTCCCATTCAAATTAACTGTTCTACTGTGGAATAAAGGTTCATATACCCCACCTATTATTAATTATTGGATTAATTATTGTATTTATCTATGGGACTTATTGTGAAAGTTAATTGTGCATATCAAAATATTTAGGAAATTAACAGCTTAACAATAAATGTAAATAATAGCGACTTTGCTTCAAAATAACTTACAAAAGTATCACAAGATGCAACTTGATTGAGAGGCATTTTTGAGAATTTTCTGTATTCAAAGTGTCTCTTCTTGTGGAAATTTTGTCTTTCAATATGACATCAATTTAAACCATTAAGTTACTGAAAGATAGGGGAAAAGCATATGTATAACTTCATGCTAATTCTGAATCAAGGCATTTTGTTAACATCAATTTTAAGAAAAAGCTGTGTCATAAAGAATAGTCACAGTTATCCAGGATTTCCATAGTTTTACTACTATAGGATTTTAACTGTTGGATGGCCAATTATTTCAGCAATTTGAAATCTCACTTATAGAAATAAATATAAACATAAAAAATAATGAAGACATGAAAAGCAACATAGTTTTTCTGGAAATCACAAATTTATGCATCTAAAACAAAACACAATAAAACAAAACAAATATATATATATATAAATATATAAGCCATATATAATTTAAAGGTGAATAACTGAGTGAGTCCTAAACTTCTTAATGAATATTTTTAGGGAATATATGTACCTAATCTAATAGGAAACATATATAGCTACTCAGTAATCTCACAGTACCTATCCATGCTATAGCATTAATCACATTTGACTCATAACCCTTCTAGCTTCAAGCCAACAATATACTCTGTTCAGTTATAGACCAATGGCTTACAGACATACATAATTTATTATTCTAAGTGGGTAACTAAAACCTTTATAACCTTCAAACTGCATTTTCCCATCTTTACACATGGCAAAGATCATGCTAGCCACCGTACAGGACATAGTTTGGAGGAAAAAAAAAATGAGTTAGTGTGTGAATTCCATTTCTGAGGTTATATTGACATCCAGGCAAGAAAAAAAGGCATGTCTTCTTATAAGTGTTTCCTAGTCAATATCAAATCTGATCAAGTGTTCGTCCCCAGCTCCTATGTACTCTAATGATACCTTGTACCTTTCCTTCTTCATAGATATCACAACCATATAGTTTTTGTCTTATAAAGGTTTTTTTAATGCCTGCTTTCCCACTAGACTCGCACATGAATGCAGGAATTTTATCAGTTATATTTACCTCTTTTGACCCCCATACACAGAAGAGTACTCAGTACAGAGGTGATGCCAAATAAATATTTGTGGAATGAATGAATGAATGATCAAATGAACAAGAATTGACACTAACTGTTATTGGCCTTAGAAACATAGTTTTATTAAAAATGTTAATTCTGTATATATGAGAAATAGAGGTAAAAATTAATATGTGGCTGAAAACTCATTTATAGCAATATCTTATACATCCACATGAAAAGTCTTTCCCCCCAAGTGCTGTCAGTAAAGTGAATTTTTTTAACTTTTCGTTTACTAAACATTATACAAACCTTTTTTATTTATTATTGTTATTATTATTTTTGATATGGAGTCTCACTCTGTCACCCAGGCTAGAATGCAGTGATGCGATCTCGGCTCACTGCAACCTCTGCTGCCCAGGTTCAAGCAATTCTCCTGCCTCAGCCTCCTGAGTAGCTGGGATTACAGACACCTGCCACCGCACCCGGCTTTTTTTTTTTTTTTTTTTTTGTAGTTTTTAGTAGAGATGGGGTTTTCACCATCTTGGCCATGTTGGTCTTGAACCCCTGACCTTGTGATCCACCCGCCTCTGCCTCCCAAAATGTTGGGATTACAGGTGTGAGCCACTGCACCCAGCCCACACACATTTTAACGAACAGAAAATTAGTAGAAGTTGCTGTAGAGTGAAAAAGAGTTGGATAAGATATAGGGCAGGTCCTTTGACTACTAAGTAAAACTGTTTCCTACAAACCAAGTCTTTATCAGTGTAAGATCCTAAAGCAAGCTACAATATCATCTACCTAATAATCTGATAGGTTTTCCTACATTTTAGCTCATCCTTCAGTAAACTGGCTGGATAATAAAGAAATGTTATTCTTTGAAAAATAACTACAGCCCTAATTGAGTTTTCGGTCCCTTTCTGCCACCAGTCAGGAGACTACTGCTGTTCATGGTGCTGAAACTTCAAAGACGGATGACTAAACTTTCTGAAGGCATAAACACAATCTTGACTCTTCTTTCTGATGCATGACCACAGGCCAATAAGTTTGTTTCTGGATCATAATGAGCCTCTCCCACTGGCTTAGTGAGATAAGGTAGATTTTAATTACTTAGTTTCAGGTTCTGAAATCACATTGAGCACAAACCAGCACAGAATCAAATCACGTTGTGACTGACTAATCTGTCAAGCAATACTGAGTCATAATTTAGAAAAGGTTATATTTTGCATGCACTATTTAGATTTTCCATAATATGCCATTAATAAGAAATTTTATATGATTTGAAAATCTGCTTAAAGTAAAATACCTCATCTTTGCATTAAGAAAGCATATGCTATATTTCTCCTGTGATTTTTAAAAAAATACATTTGATTCTATATAAAATTAATGTGACGAATTCTTTTCACATTTGTTTCTTAGATTATATGTTTTGGTTTATATAAAATCTGAAAGCACAGTTGCAACAATAGCTGACAAATGAGATGGACAGATTGTAAATGCATTGTGGGAAAGGTACATGAGGCCAAAATAGCTGACCACATTATTTCTATGCTCCCTACTTAGCTTCAAAGAGGAGCCAGTTTCTGGAGTTGAAGTCATTTTCATTTATTTTCAATGGTTAACATGACTATTATTCACTAACATAGAAAAGCATTTCATCCTTTTTTATTTAGTTATAACTAAGCTGCTTTCTTATTATAGAGCTCTAAATTCAGTTAGCAAATGTCCTTTTGAGCTCTGGATGGAAATTACTTAGGCTGAATTTCTAATATCATGAAGATAAATAAGCATTTAAGTGGGTATGACACATGCTTTTAAGTAAATGTCCTGTGAAAAATTATTTTCTTGTGATTAATTATCTTCCCCAGAAGAGATAACAAAATAATTTTTATTTGGATAAAACTGAGGACATTGTTTATTTGGATTATGGCTCAGTTTCAAACACAAATATATGTCACATTAAGATCCCATTTCTATATGAAAGGAAAAGATTAAAAGTTATCTGATAGTTAAATGAATTCTTTACAACAACCTAGACAGTATTTGGAAACAGATGTTGAAATTCTACGAAGAAAATTTAATATCCTGAAACCTTATCATATTCCATTTTTGTTCATGCTCTATAACCACTTGATGGGGAAATTAATTAGTTTAAATAGCATCTATGAGTACTTTAGAAACTCAGTGAATCCTTTGGAATATAATAAATTCTTTTTTATTTTCATTAAGCCTTGAGAAATTCTATGCTTATTCATCAATATCTGAGCTCTTTTCCTGCAGTGTGTTGAGGCGTTCACAAAAGAACAACAACAACAAAAAAAGCACCTTATATCTCTAGGGCTCTTTAGAGCTTGTAAAGGGATCGCACTACATTTCACTTAACACACATGATAAAAAGTAAGGTAGCTCACTGGAAAACTGAGATTCGGGAGAGACTGCTATTTGCCCAAGTTCAGAAAGATAGTGTCAGAATTGGGACTTGAACCTGGAATTTCTGACAATAGGCCAGCATGTTTTCCTACAGGTGTTGTCTAACATGACACTTGACCTAAAGAGTATACTACTAACTGAAAATGATATGTAAACATATATGGAAAAGTTAAATTAGAAATTAAGCATCATGTTATAGAGGCAAAATAAATGATCTGAATTAAATCATTGACCTGTACTAAATAACGACTGATATAAACTGAATGAGGAAAGAAGATTGGACCCTGAGGTGGCTTTATTAGAAAAAAAAAAAAAACCCTAATAATTTCTAAATAGATTTCTAAATAGTTTTTAAATTTTCAATTTTGGACTTGGAAAATTTTCTTGCAACTTTCATAAAGGAAAGTCAAGGAATCTTTTATTTGACCAAAGAAACTAACTAAAGGCAACGTATATTAGATAAGGCAAAAATGTAATCCTCCAAAAGCTGTAGACATCTAAAATGCTATTCTCTATATTTCCCAGTAGATTACAATTCTATAGAAATACTGCATGTGCTATTGTTTTGTTCTTGATAATGCTTTGTAATAGTATAGGATGAACTAATATTTGCTGCCATACACATTGAAGTGGAAGATGGAAATTAAATTTCTGAAACATTTCCAAAGTGTGTCCACATTTTGAGAGCAGTTCAACCACTATTTGTCTACACTCTTAATTTTCTTCCTAATGATAACATTTAATAGTAGAATCATCCCCAAATTGCTTGGGTCAGAAGAAATTATGTTACATTTGATAATTCAATTAATTTGTTTACTTAATGACCTGGTTTATAGATATAATAAGGAAATGAAACCACTGGCTAATTTATCATCAAACATATGGTAGATACATTCCTATTTTTGACCCATAATCTGCTAAAACGATAAAGAATTATATGAACTGGGTTGACTCTATAGAAAGTTGCAAATTGAATAATACTGGTTCTTGCTGAGAAGGAAAGAAAAAAACACAGGTTTGAATTAAAAGAGAAAAAGGAAAGCACTTAGTGTGAATAAACCTAGAATTTACATGGCAATTTTTTTTAGCAACTCAAATAAATCCGAGCAAAAGAGAAATTATCTACAAAGTGTACAAAGTGAGTGGACTGTATGAGATAGACCCACTATAAAATTTATTTCTGCCCTTAAAAAACTATGGTCAAAAATAATTTAACTGTACATTTAAAAATAACTGAAAGAGTATTACTGGGCTGTTTGTAACAAAGGATAAGTGCAGGAGGTGATGGATACTCCATTTACTTGATGTGATTATAAAACACTGCATGCTTATATCAAAATATTTTATGTAACCTATAAATATAGACACATAGTACATACCCACAAAAATTAATAATTTTTAATGTAGATGTTACTTTTTAAAAGTTTTTTCAATCATAAGACTATTCTGATTGCAAGAAGCAAAGTACATTTTGAATTAGCTTACACTAAATAACTCAATAAGTTTATAAGGGGTGAGCTAATTCGAAACTGAAAAATGAATGAGAGAAAAGGAAATTAAGAGAAGGTCACTACAATAATCCGCAAGAGAGACAATGGTGTTTTCAAGTGGCGTATTAGTGGAGGAAATGGCTAGAAATGAAAAGGCAAAGAGATACCTTTGATGCAGAAATGACAGATCTTCTTAATTATTGGGTGTTGAGATACATACAATGAGGTAAGTGACCAGGAAAATTTGTTTTTGTTCTTGTTATTTTGTTTTGTGTGTTTTCTTCTATTGCTTTTATAATTTTACTGTCACATTTAAATCTCTAAGTCACAGAGTATATAAGTTGAAGGGAAACATACAGAACACAATTTTTAAAAAGGAAAAAGAGTCTCCTACAGATCAGGGGGAATTGTGTATCATTAATTGAGGAGTATTATCATCTCAGTTCTGAGCATCTGAGGGCATAAAAATAAAGTACAATAAAACAAAAAGTTTTCAGTAGAGAAATTAATAAGTAATTATAACAAACACTCTGTATTTACATTCATGAAGTTAAGTCATATCTCAGATAGTTACACCCTGCAGTTGAAAAAGGCCATAGAGATTACCTACTAGTGCCTCTATTTTGAATAAAGACACTGACTTTCAAAGAAGTCAGTTAGTAATAGCTAATACAACACAACATGATGTTAGCAGAGCTGAGACAGCTTTGTTTTCCCAATGATCTAATCAGTGTTTCTTATACTCTTCCATTTTATTTATTCATTCATTGTTATTCTGGCATATACTATGTGCAAGAGAAGGCGTATGTTAGATGTTATAGAGAAGGCCAAAAGTACGTCCTTGTGGCTGAGACTCTACAGTTATATTCAGAACACCATAATAAGTATATAAAAGTATAATACAAGAAAACATCAAAGGTCCAAACAAGTGTTTGGATACAGCTTTTAAGTTCAAATGAGAAAAAACATAAAGCCATGGTTAATAATTCTTGCCAAGCACGTTAGTAAATGCTTTACAGATCTTTTCTCACATAATCTTCACAATGCAACTCACAAAACAGTTCTTATTAAACCCCATTTACAGATAAAGACACACTGAGAGTAACTTAGTAATGTACAAAAGATAGTATAGCAGCTAAATGTTCAAACCATGGCAGTGACTCTAATCATCGTATTGTACTACCCACCTAGAGCAGTAGGAAGGATGAAAAAATTTTGGAGAGAACAAGAGACGCATAGGACAAAAAGTATGCATAGAATTATGAGAAAAAGGAGGAATATCACAGGTAGAAAAAACATATTGCAAGTATTCACAGAGATAGCAAAGTGCATGTGTGTTTGTAGAACAGTGTTAGAAAATTATGATGGAAAGGTAGGAAGGGCCAAAGAGTCAAAGGGACTGAGTACCAAGGTAAATTGTTGGGTTTTATATTGTGAGCAGTGGGAGATATCGAACCTTTCTGAGCACAAGAGACACATATTCAAAACAGATTTTTACGAACATTAATAGTAGTGCTTTTTTTTCTTTTAAAATGGCATACTCTTTTATGGCATACTCATACAAGAGTATGCCATTTTAAAAGAAAAAAAAGCAAAAAGACCCAAGAAAGCATTGAAATATTTTGAAAACCAGGGCAGCAACCAGACTGGAAATAATAACTAGCCAGATTTGTTTAAAAAGTCCTCATCACCAATTATAACACAGCAGATTTGCTTTTTTACCAGCTGAGAAAAAAAAGTGCCCTCACTTCCACTGTTTGTTTTTACTCATTGGAACCATTTTCAATCATAATTACATTCAATAATATGTTGAATAATTGAAACGTTGATTCTTAGTTATGCAAAACTCTTGGTTTTTGTTACAGTATGAAATTATTGAGGATTGGCTCTACTTACCAAAGAAATCCCTAAATAAAAACATATAGCTGGAATATTTATCCAAAATCCAACTTCAATTATACACGTTCCAAATACTTCCCATTGCAAAGGACCCTCTGCACGCATAAATTGCTGAGAACTCAGCACATGTTTTATAATAAAAGATAATGTAATCAAGTGACCGGCAGCCCATTTAAATACCAAAATATTATAAGAATACTTTGTGTGAAGAATCTGTATGACTTATTTTTAACAAGGGAAAAAAAGAGTAAAGTACAAAGAAATTTTCTATAATGTGAGTGGATTGGGCAAAGTAGACCTTTCTAAAGAGTCTCCTTCCTCCCTCCAAAAAAAAGAAAAAATAGAACACCTATTCTGAGCATTTCTTCAATCCCACACTCAGTCAAATCATAATGACTCTACTGGTAGCTTGAAATTGGCCACTTGGGAAGAACATACAGCACAGAAATCAGCAAAGGCAACAAATCTGGGCAGTTTTTTATTCCAGAGTCAATTTTCCAATACATAACTAATTATAAACATTCCAAATGTTTTCTTGATTCGGGAACCTTGATTCTTGTGAAAATATTTGAGAATTTGATGACTGAAATAGAAATCTTATAGAGGACATTTGAAATATAAAAATCAGTTATGTTTTATTTTTTAAAGAACAGAAGTCTTCTAAGATTTATCATTTTCCCTTTGTCACAGAAAGGCTTCCAAAATGTTTTGCCATACACTACATAATTTTGAGGCTGTTAATGAGAATGCTCCTTAAATCTAATAGTCTACTTCACTTGTTCTCAAATACTAAAATGCTGATGCTTGTTAAAACACAAACTCCTGAGCTGCACACACTCTGAGAATTTCTGATTCTATAGGTTTGGGTTGGGGGTCAAGAATGTGCATTTTTAACAAGTTTCTGGATGATGCACATGTTCCCGGCTTAGGCCCCATACTTTGAAAACCATTGGATACTTAACCATATTTTATTAGCAACTAGAAAAATTGCCCTAAATAATATTAAATATATTAACTTTCTGATGAAAATCCTTTTAAAAGGTAAGGGTTAGGCTGGGCACAGTGGTTTACACCTTTATTCCCAGCACTTTGGGAGGCGAGGCAGGCCATATGCTAGAGTGCAGGAGTCCAGCCTGGGCAACATAGCAAAACCTCATCTCTACCAAAAATACAAAAATTAGCCAGGCATGGTGGTACATGCCTGTAGTCCCAGCTACTCAGGAGCTGAGATGGGAGGATCACCTGAGCTCCAGAGGCTGAGGCTGCAATGAGCCGAGATCACACCACTGTACTCCAGCCTGGGCAACAGAACAAAACCCTGTCTCAAGAAAATAAATTAATTTTTAAAAGATGAGGGGCCAGGCACGGTGGCTCACGACTGTAATCATAGCACTTTGGGAGGCTGAGGCAGGCACATCACTTGAGGTTAGGAGTTCTAGACCACCCTGGCCAACATGGTGAAACCCTGTCTCTACGAAAAATACAAAAATTAGCCAAACGTGGAGGTGCATGCCTACAGTCCCAGCTACTGGAGAGGCTGAGGCAGGAGAATCACTTGAACTCAGGAGGCGGAGGTTGCAGTATGTTGAGACTGTGCCACTGCTCTCCAGCCTAAAAGACAGAGTAAGACTCTGCCAAAAAAAAAAATAGTAATGGTCTACATTCTTCAGAATTACTTACCAGACATAATTTAGTATCCCTTAAATAAGGCATCTCTCTCTGGGCCATTAAGTCATCATTTAAATATCAGTTCTCATTTTTCATCAGTTTTTGAAAATCTAGCCTTGGACTTTGTCTCTGTCTCTCTCTCTCTCTCTCCCTCACACACACACACACACACACACACGTGCACACACACGTACACAAAAAACACCACTTCCAAATCGGTTTTGTATTTATTATTGTCCCTTTAAGTTGAAGCAAAGCCACTTCACTTTACAACTTAACTTTCTGCCCCAAAAGTAGAAATATCCATTTTTCTCTCTTAGGGTTTTTGTGTGAACCAAGTACATAATGCCGGTACATGTTGAGCAATACAACTGACGATGCTCAAGTATTCAAAGATATACTATAATAGTGAATCTGATTTTTATTTGAAAACTGAATTACTTTGCAAAACAAATAGGAAAGATAAAATAGCTATAAAAAATGTCAGAGGACCTTATTTAAACATCTTGAATCTTACTTTAAATACAGCATTATACATACCTCCAAGAATGCCCATCTATGAGTTTATTCACTTATATATCATTAAACTAATATTTATTGAGAGCCTACTATGTATCAGTTACTGTGTACTGGGAATATAGCACTGAAAAAAAAAAAAAGACAGGAAGACCAGTGTCATGACTTGTAGAGTCTACTAGGACATACAGATATTAATCAAATAATCATGTTAGTGAACTTTTCAGCTAAGGGTGAATAATTTACCCAAAGTAAATTAGATAAATTTAGTGCTACCGTGAGTGCATATTATAAAAAATAACTGACCTACATTTGAGAATCAAAGAAATAGTCCATAAGGAAATGATAATCCCATGCTGAAATCTGGAGAATTAACAGGAGTTAACTAGGCAAAAAGAAAACAGTGTTCCACAAGGAGGAAGCAGTGCTCAGAACCCTGGGGTGAGTGAGAGGATGCTGGAGTGTTGAAAGCTATGAAAGACAGTATAATAGCCCTGGTAGTAGGAAGGGAGTGGAGAGAAAGGTAAGGCTGGATAGATCATAAGAATTTTACCATGGTAAGAATTTTAATTGCCTTAACAACAGAAAGGCAAGGGTAGGTTATAAGGGTTATAAGAAGTAAAGAGAGATATATAAACAGATTTGTTTAAAATATCACTAGCTTGGTTGCTTTAGATACATTGAATTGAATAAAATACATGACTAAATTAATTTCACTATTTTTTCGTCTTCTAATGTGCCTCCTAGAAAACTTAAAATTTTATGTGTGGCTCTCACATTTTATATGGAAAGTCTTAAATAAACTTTATTTTTCTCTATTGCTTTGGGCAAGGCATATGAGAAAAAGTCAACAAACAATTGTTTGTTCTTTTTAGGTAAAAGTCTTAAATAAACTTTATTTTTCTCTATTGCTTTGGGCAAGGCATATGAGAAAAAGTCAACAAACAATTGTTTGTTCTTTTTAGGTAAGATTCTTTTCAGGTAAGATTTTTTAAAATTTCTAAGTACTACTAAACATCTAGAAAGTTATAAACTATGTATGAATCACACTATAGGAACTTATACACATAATTCAGACCCCAGGCTTAGATATTTAGCCTAAAGCAGTAGATAAACTATTCTAGGATAGTATTGTCCATCAGAAATATAATGACAGCCATGTGTACAATTTTAAGTTTTCTAGTGGTCACATAAGAAAACTAAAAGGTGAAATTAATTTAATATTTTATTTAACCCCATAAATTGAAAATCTTATTTCAACATTCAATCAATATATAATTATTGAGATATTTTCCATTTCTTTTCTAGTATTATGTTTGGAATCCAGTGTTTTTTTGACTCTCACAGTGTATCTCATCTCAGAGTATTCCCATTTTAAATGCTCAATACCTTCATGACTAGTGGCTGCTGTATCACACATCACAGCTCTAGGTGGTTCTGGTATCTTATTCCTTCCCTAACACTAATCAATTTGGTGACCTTAAAGTCACTTCATCTTTAGCTTTCCTTTTGTCATCTATGACATAGGCATAATATTCATTTAATCTGCCTCAAAAAGTTACAATAATAAAATAATGAATTTAAAAACAATTCAATATATTTGAATATTCAACTCAATAGCTCATATTAAGAATGACTTCCATCTTACTTTACTTTCATGATTTTTATCACTTGAAAATTAATAATAAAAACAAACACCAAAAAGGATTACTAATACTAAAACAAATATCAGTACTATTTGTGCTGCGATAGCTTTAAAAATATACTAAATGTTGTTAGGTTTTCTATGAATTAAATTAGAACTCACACAAATTTCCCTTATGACTGGAGTTATTAGCCAATTATTCAAAAGGAACATACATGGGCATTTTAATAAATTATAAATATCTAATGATGCTCTTGTGTAAATACTGGGCAGATGCCTTGGCTATGAGAACCACAAGCATTTTCACTACTCAGGAAATTGATAATAGCCTAGATTAAGGAGGAAATTATGAAAAACAGTCCAGAATTTTAATTAACATTTAAATACTCTAAGCTGAAATCACAATGACATAAGAAATAATGCAGCAACTCCAGATTTATATAACTTTATAGAACTGCTGAAAAGTAAGTGAATTTATTAAATAAGGTGTTCAGTACCTTATTTTCCCAGACATTTTTTTCATTTTTAAAAAAAGAAACAGTATATCATGCTGTGTCACCGCATCTGGAGTGCAGTGGTACAATCATAGCTCACTACAGCTTCAAACTCCTGGGCTCGAAAAATCCTCCTGTCTCAGCCTCCCAACTGGCTGGGACTAGAGATGTGTACCACTGCATGTGGCAAATTTTTTAAGAAAATTTTTGTAGAGATGGGGTCTCACTATGTTGCTCAAGCTGGTGTTGAACTTCTGGCCTCAAGTAATACTCCCGCCTCAGCCTCCCAAAGTGCTGGAATTACAGAAGTGAGCCACTGTGCTCAGCCCCAGATATCTTAATGATATCCATTTGATACAAATGATTTTAATTATTTAGTTATTATATGCATCATGTGATATGCATCATAAGAAAACCTAAACAGGGTTTGAATTATTCCCTACAACTCAAATGTGTCACTGCAACTAACATTTTGTGTGCTAAGAGGGTTGGGTATTCTGTCATCTGTATTCTTGAATTCTGGATCAAAACTTAAACCCCTATTGCATTTAGAGTTCAATGCTAAGACTGGTATAATACCCCTCTATAATGTTTTAAATCTGTTATAAATATCAGGCCACTTGGAATAAAATTTAATACTGTAATGATTCTAGTGCTTTGCTAAAAGTGCTACCACCTTTAAAGATTCCCATTGTGGTAGATACTGCCTGAATGTGTCTAATTCTTCACCTTTCTGTGCACCCATTTTGCTACATGGCTTTCACTAATAAGTACTGATGAAGTTCAATCTATAACCTTGCTCTTTTTGTGTATTTTTTTCTTGTAGCAAAATATACATAACATAAAATTCATTATTTTAGCCATTTTTGAGTGTACAATTCTGTGGCATGAAGCACATTCACATTATGCAATTATTACTACCATCCATCTTCAGAACTCTTTTGTCTTCCCCAACGGAAACCCTGTATCTATTAAATATTAATTACCAATTCCCGTCCCTGGAGCAACTCTAGTTCCTGGCAACCACCACTCTACTTGCTATGAATTTGACTACTCTAGGAACCTAGTAGAAGTGGAATCATACAATATTTGTCCCTTTGTGACTGGCATAATTCACAACGTAATGTTTTCAAGTTTCAACCATGCTCTAGCATGCAACAAAATTCCCTTAAGACTGGATAATAGTTCATTGTACATATGTACCACATTTTGTTTATGCTTTCATCTGTTGATGGACACCTGGGACACTTCTCCTTCTGACTTTTGTGAATAATGCTGCTACTGAACAAGGGTGTGAAAGTATCTGTTTGAACCCAAGCTTTCGATTATTTGAAAACTAAATTCTCTTAATTCTTTGGGTATGTACTTAGAGAGGAAATCTCTGGATCACATTGTAATTCTATGTTTAAATTTTTGAACAATCACCATACCATTTTCTATAGCAGTTCCCTCATTTGATATTCTCACCAACAATGCAGAAGTGTTCCAAATTCTCTATATCCTTTCCAACACTTGTTAATTTCAGGTTTCATTTCATTTTGTTTTATTTTTCCAGCTTAATGGGTATAAAGTGATATCTCTTTGTGATTTTGATTTGCCTTTATACTCTTACTCATGAACCTGGCTGGTTTTGTGACTAATTTTAGTCAATGAAATACTAGCAAAGTGACTCATGAATAAGATTGAAAGTTTATTTAAAAAATAAGATTAGACATGTCTCTTACCCTCTGCTAGTAATGAATGGTCCCTGAGTTACAATGGTTCAACTTAACAATTTTTAAACTTTATGATGGCTTTAGCAAGGTATCAAATGCATTTTTGACTTAAAATATTTTTCACTTACAATAGGTTTATTGGAATGTAACCTCATCATAAGTCAAGGAGCATCTACACAATGGGAAGAACATACTCAGGCTTGCCTGTTGAAGAAAGGGATATGAGGAACGAACCAAACCACTCAAGTCAGCCCAGATGAGGACATCCTAGGTAAGGCAACCAGTAGCTGACCCTCAACCAAACATGTGAGTGAGCTCACCAAGATGGGCAGCACCTCCAAGCTAATTCTTGTTGGCTGCAGAGGCATATGCAAGCCCAACTGAAACCACCTAAGTATAGCCATGTCAGTCAATCCGAGTTCCAATCAGCAAAACCCTATAGACTCAAGGCTAAATAAATTGTCATTTTGTTTGTTTATTTTGTAGTATTACTATGAACACTGGATAAGTCACACACAATCTGTGCTAGGAAACCAAAAATTAAATAATTACATGAAAGCCTGCTGCTAAATAATAAATTAAGGTGGAAATATGGTGGTAAGAATGTGACAAAAGGAAAGATCAAGTTGGTTAATATTGCTGCAGTACAGTGGACAGACCAGAAGAATGAGGATGGAAAAGCAATCTTGCTCTTTTGAGAAAGTATATGTTTTCCTGTCTCCATTCACTCTGTCAAACCATGGACAGTGTGTTTGGCTCCAGAAACCCTTTTCTAAAAATCTATTAGCTGAGAAAGCAAAGAAACAAGGACATTGGTTTGTATCCACGTAAGATCAGGAAGGTCACAAGTCCAGGCATAACAGTCTTTCTAACAGGCAGACTACAAAATTCTTACTGGCTACACAGCTATTATTTTCACTTACATTCCAATCCTTGTGACTCTGGTCATCTCCAAACTTTGTTCTATTTTATACCTGGCCTACTGTAAGTCTCTATATTTCCTATGTGATCTTTGTCAACATTTGAGTCAGAACTTTTGG
>NW_012108363.1:371861-380607 GCF_000951045.1 Mandrillus leucophaeus | reverse complement strand
TCTAATTCTTCACCTTTCTGTGCACCCATTTTGCTACATGGCTTTCACTAATAAGTACTGATGAAGTTCAATCTATAACCTTGCTCTTTTTGTGTATTTTTTTCTTGTAGCAAAATATACATAACATAAAATTCATTATTTTAGCCATTTTTGAGTGTACAATTCTGTGGCATGAAGCACATTCACATTATGCAATTATTACTACCATCCATCTTCAGAACTCTTTTGTCTTCCCCAACGGAAACCCTGTATCTATTAAATATTAATTACCAATTCCCGTCCCTGGAGCAACTCTAGTTCCTGGCAACCACCACTCTACTTGCTATGAATTTGACTACTCTAGGAACCTAGTAGAAGTGGAATCATACAATATTTGTCCCTTTGTGACTGGCATAATTCACAACGTAATGTTTTCAAGTTTCAACCATGCTCTAGCATGCAACAAAATTCCCTTAAGACTGGATAATAGTTCATTGTACATATGTACCACATTTTGTTTATGCTTTCATCTGTTGATGGACACCTGGGACACTTCTCCTTCTGACTTTTGTGAATAATGCTGCTACTGAACAAGGGTGTGAAAGTATCTGTTTGAACCCAAGCTTTCGATTATTTGAAAACTAAATTCTCTTAATTCTTTGGGTATGTACTTAGAGAGGAAATCTCTGGATCACATTGTAATTCTATGTTTAAATTTTTGAACAATCACCATACCATTTTCTATAGCAGTTCCCTCATTTGATATTCTCACCAACAATGCAGAAGTGTTCCAAATTCTCTATATCCTTTCCAACACTTGTTAATTTCAGGTTTCATTTCATTTTGTTTTATTTTTCCAGCTTAATGGGTATAAAGTGATATCTCTTTGTGATTTTGATTTGCCTTTATACTCTTACTCATGAACCTGGCTGGTTTTGTGACTAATTTTAGTCAATGAAATACTAGCAAAGTGACTCATGAATAAGATTGAAAGTTTATTTAAAAAATAAGATTAGACATGTCTCTTACCCTCTGCTAGTAATGAATGGTCCCTGAGTTACAATGGTTCAACTTAACAATTTTTAAACTTTATGATGGCTTTAGCAAGGTATCAAATGCATTTTTGACTTAAAATATTTTTCACTTACAATAGGTTTATTGGAATGTAACCTCATCATAAGTCAAGGAGCATCTACACAATGGGAAGAACATACTCAGGCTTGCCTGTTGAAGAAAGGGATATGAGGAACGAACCAAACCACTCAAGTCAGCCCAGATGAGGACATCCTAGGTAAGGCAACCAGTAGCTGACCCTCAACCAAACATGTGAGTGAGCTCACCAAGATGGGCAGCACCTCCAAGCTAATTCTTGTTGGCTGCAGAGGCATATGCAAGCCCAACTGAAACCACCTAAGTATAGCCATGTCAGTCAATCCGAGTTCCAATCAGCAAAACCCTATAGACTCAAGGCTAAATAAATTGTCATTTTGTTTGTTTATTTTGTAGTATTACTATGAACACTGGATAAGTCACACACAATCTGTGCTAGGAAACCAAAAATTAAATAATTACATGAAAGCCTGCTGCTAAATAATAAATTAAGGTGGAAATATGGTGGTAAGAATGTGACAAAAGGAAAGATCAAGTTGGTTAATATTGCTGCAGTACAGTGGACAGACCAGAAGAATGAGGATGGAAAAGCAATCTTGCTCTTTTGAGAAAGTATATGTTTTCCTGTCTCCATTCACTCTGTCAAACCATGGACAGTGTGTTTGGCTCCAGAAACCCTTTTCTAAAAATCTATTAGCTGAGAAAGCAAAGAAACAAGGACATTGGTTTGTATCCACGTAAGATCAGGAAGGTCACAAGTCCAGGCATAACAGTCTTTCTAACAGGCAGACTACAAAATTCTTACTGGCTACACAGCTATTATTTTCACTTACATTCCAATCCTTGTGACTCTGGTCATCTCCAAACTTTGTTCTATTTTATACCTGGCCTACTGTAAGTCTCTATATTTCCTATGTGATCTTTGTCAACATTTGAGTCAGAACTTTTGGTATGGAATTATAACTTCCATTGGTTTTCTCTCATTGAGTTTCTCAGAAATGCAGCTTTTCAGAAAATACAAACTAAACACAACTGGGATGTTGTGGATGACACACCTAGCTTGCTATTAAAAATTGTTTTCTTTCACTATGAAAACGCAAGTTTCAAGAGTTTTAAACACAGGGCTAGAAACAATTATAATCTCCACTCCCAACCTTTGCTTTCTTTCTCTGTGATATTTTGCACAGTATTCTTATAGTTGTCATTAGCATCAGTATTTTCATTGGTCGTGAATTGAGCTGTAGAGCACACTCACAATGAAGCCAAGGGAACGTAATGCCAATTTTTGTTCTGTGATCAATTTGAAATGGCTTGCCGTTTGGGTCCTGACTGAGACAGATTAACAACATCTTACCACAAAATGCTATTGATCAATCTACTGTTTAAAAACAATTACCATGGAAACGTGTTATTTCTGATACCTCATCTCCCTTTATTTAACTTTATAGTCTAACATTATTTTCATAAATAGACACCCCTTTTCCAGCAACGGCAAAGCACACAATACTACAGGGACTTTATTAAAATGCATTTAACGGTGGTAAACATGCCAACAGAACACTTAGTTCCATAAAGAAAAAAACATGAAAAGAAAAAAAGAATAAAATCCGGACCTAATTTCCATACACAAATATCATCTCAGAGATTGTTTTTTTCAGTTTGTATAGATTATGTCATGAGAAATATATCAAAACTATTATTTGACAGGTAAAAAAGAAATCTGGTTGTATCTTATTCACCATAATCTATATAGCAAGAATTTTTAACATGGGAAGCTTGAGCCACCCAGAAGACCATCTGTGGAATTCAGGAGGTCCAGGAATTTGAGTGAATACAATTAGATCCCCTTTTCCCACTAACCTGTAAGTGGTTTAGCCTTTCCTTAAGCTATGAATGCAGGCAACAGACCATAGTACTGTTAAAATCTGTGGTTCTCATCAGGAGAAATCAGAATTTTCATATTACTAATACATTAAAGTTGTGCAAATAGTTCAATATATTATTTATGTCCTCCACTATATCAAAATTATACTAATAATTAGGTAATCATAGATTCAATTATTAAATGTGTTGAAGAAGTGTATATATTACCATGTCACAAGTTTGTTTTACTATATTTTGTGAAATGTTTTTAAATATAGGTTTTCTTTAATCTTAGGTGTTTTGTGCCCTCAATAACTTAATTTAGAAAGAGGGTCTACAGGTTTCACCAGGTGCCAAAGGGGTCTATGGGACAAGTATTCTTAATAATCTCTGCTCACCGGAAATACATTTACTAGCAGAAAATTCTTGTTGAACATCTTAAGATAGAAAAAATTTAGCATCACATCTAGCAGAATGAAATTTGATGAGTCACTGACTGAAAACTTTGTGTGGGCAGCCTTAAGGAAAACTAAAATAAGCAATATCTGAGGCCGCTCTCTTTCTCCTCCCTCTGAGCTAAATACCCTTATTCTGCCTTGTGCTGAAGTTATCCAGTGTGTTCTCAGAAAGCAAGTGGTTTCCTCTCCTTTTCTGGCAGTTCTCAAATGTTGAGAGTTTTGTCTATATTCTATTAAACAAGGTCTGTGCTAAAAGGAACTGGTAAGTGTATTAATTATCAATGCCTCATTGTAAAATGTGAGAAAAAATAGAGAAGACACTATCTAAAATCTTGAGTCTAGAAACTCAAGTATCTCTACTTACCCAACTTTCAAAAATTCTAGAAAGGGTCAAGTTCACAAATTTCTCCAATTGGGCTACATTTTAGAGCCTAATTTTCAGGTTTCAGGATCTAATAACCTTTCAGGGGTTTCATCAGACCCCGACAAAATTACCTTCCACCTCTACCATACAACCAAAGATATTTTAGGTTTAATTTTTCTCCTCCTCCTTCTAATAGATCACCCAGATCAAAAGGAGCAGGTATCAAGTATGCACAAATGATGCTCAAAACACTTTGCTCAACCACATCCCCATAGGAAACAGCAGTGATAAATTTTTAGTAATAAGTGAAAGTTTGACTAAGCCATACTAATATTTAGGGTTGGTTAATTTCATGCCAGCCACCGCGGTCATACGGTTAACCCTGCATTGAAGTAAACTTAGATTTTGTCCATAATCTAGGCCATTATGTTATAAAAGAAAAAGGTTTAATTGACTCACAGTTCAGCATGACTCAGGAGGTCTCAGGAAACTTAATCGTGGCAGAGGGGGAAGCAAACACATCCTTCTTCCCATGGCAGCAGCAAGAAATGCCTAGCAAAAAGGAGGAAAAACCCCTTATAAAACCATCAGATCTCATGAAAACTATCTATCACAAGAACAGGATGGGGGAAACTGCCCCCATGATCCATTTATTTCCACCTGGTCCCTCCCACAACACGTGGGGATTATGGGAACTACAATTCAAGATGAGATTTGGGTGGGGACACAGCCAAACCCTATTAAGTTGGATTAAGTGTCTTAGTTGATTCCTGCTGTTACAGTAAAATACCATAGACTGGGTAATTTATAAGTGGTAGAAATTTATTTTTCATAGTTCTAGAGACGGAGAAGTCTAAGACTGTGGTACCAGCAAATTCACTGGCCAGTGAAGGCTGTGTGGTGCCTTCTCTGTGTCCTCACATGGCACAAGGGCAAAAGGGACAAATTTGTTCCCTCCAGTCCTTTTTTAAGGGCACTAATCCCATCCAGCCTCATGGCCTAATCACCTCCTATGGACCCCACCGTTTAATACTATCACCTTGGAGGTTAAGGTTGCACGTATAAATTCAAACACACATTCAAACCACAGCACGAGGGAAATGAAGTCATCTCCTTTGCTGAATTTGAACATAATAAAAATCACAAGAAATGTTTCTTCTTACCTGTGAAAGACTCTCTGAAAGACGTGTGGACCAGTATTCCAAAGTCCAGATGTTTTCCAAAGCTTAATGTATCTGTATATGTCTTCAATATAATTTAGTTGATCCCATTTCATGTTCCTTTTCATAGATTTGGATATACGAATTGACATATATTCACTCCTGGTGAGGCTAGCAGCATATGATATAAAATATCACAAAATAGCAAATGGTTAAGCCAAGTTCTTTTTTCTTTCTCCATTCCTCTATAATCTAGGGCACCCAGTTGATGGGGCAAAAGGAAAATTTTAAGATGAAGTTTTAAGTTGAAATTGGATAGGTTAAAAAAAAATGTATTCACATTTTTCTGCCTACCTCAAGGGAAATGTACTAACTGAGGATCACATTGAAATGGAGGTGTGTTCAGACACTTCCTGAGTTTTTATATTTAACTTCCTTTAGACTCAGAGCAAGAACACAGGGAGCCCACCTCCATTTCACATCCTGTTAGCACATTTCATAGGGAAGGGAAGAGATGATTGAATAGTTAGAATCTGTACAATTCTAATTATGTGGGATGCTGAAATAAGATTAGCAAGAATTGAAATGCTGAAAAGCAAACAATATCCACAGAAATGGGGTTAAGGAAAGTCTTGGCATTATTTAAGAGTATACATCTCTTTCTAACTAGCATATTATAAAAAGAATGTTTAAGTTTAGTACATACTACAGAGCAAACTGAGGCTGTCTCTCTTTTGTTAAGGTATAGATCTTTAACCTTTTTTGAACTGAAGAACTTCAAGGGTGAAAAACATGCACCCCTGAAGTGTGAGGGTTCACACATGTTCTAGTATAATGAGCAATTAGTAACTGCAATGTCATCTGTAGGAGAAACATGTCACTATTCCATTTAGACATGTTCAGGGCCCCTCTGCTTGCAGATCACCTCACTTTGAAGTGTTAAATACATCCAGTATTAACATATGATAAAGGAAAACATGGATTAGATAAACCCAAACGTTTTAATAGAGATATAAACACTGATGTGAACAGTATCATCTTTGAACAATACAATTAATATGACTGACTTCTATAAAAAATTTATTCACTTGGCTCTTTGACACAGTACCTGCTTTTACCCTCCCCAAATATTATTGAACTGCCAAGTTGTATTTGTCTAAAAGCTTTGGGCTATTTAAATGAAATTACACTTAAAAGTACTTACAAGGTCAGAGGACATCTTCTCAGATTTTGGCAAGATCTTTGCCATTTGTTCAATTAAGTCACTGATGATCTGAAAGCAATTCTTGTGCTGGGGAGAGAAAGTTACATAATGTCCATCTACGTGACAAGCATCTGAATGGGTATTCACTGTGTCTGAGAATCTAGAAAGTCAAAGTTATGATGAATGCAGGGCTTACCTAGTGAGATGGGGGTGGTGGCTTAAGAATTCAACAACTTTAGGTTAGCTGAATCCACAGGTAGATCAGATATTAAAATAACACAGTACTCTCAGCTTTCACAAGAGCAGAGTCAGGACTGGACTCGGTGGCTCATGCCTGTAATTCCAGAAATTTGGGAGACCAAGGTGGGTAAATCACTTAAGGCCTCTAGTTTGAGACCAGTCTGGCCAACATAGGGAAAGCCCGTCTCTAGTAAAAATACAAGAATTTAGTCGGGTGAGGTGGAACAGGCCTGTAATCCTAGATACTTGGGAGGCTGAGGCAGGAGAAACACTTGAACCCAGGAGGTAGAGGTTGCAGTGAGCCAAGACTGTGCTATTGCACTCCAGCCTGGGTGACACAGTGGGACTCTGTTTCAAGAAAAAGAAAAAAAGAAAGTCGAATTGAGTCTGCGAGTTGATGCCTTCTTATATTTTGCATGTTGGTTGGTTGCTTGCTGCACCCAGCCCTGCAGGAATTTTAAGCGTTTTGATACTTTCAGTCACATTTGATGTTAGGGTGGATATGATACAGGAAGGCAGTATTTTCCTAAGTGTAGCTTAAGGTCCATTGAAATCAGGAGTATCTGAAAAACCTGGAAAAACTGGGATTTCTATACTCTCTCTTTTAATCAGAGAATGAGGCTTGACAATCTGCATTTATACCATGTATTTTGGGTGATTCCAATGCATTTTAGTGTAGACCTTCCAGTATTTTCTGTATAATTGGATGAATGATTGAGCGAATCAACGGAATGTAAGTGGAGACTTAGGCAGTTGTTTAAAAATGATCTTGTACTGGTCGGGTGCGGTGGCTCACACCTGTAATCCCAGCACTTTGGGAGGCCGAGGCGGGCAGATCACAAGGTCAGGAGATCAAGACTATCCTGGCTAACATGGTGAAATCCCATCTCCACTAAAAATACAAAAAATTAGCTGGGCGTGGTGGCAGGCACCTGTGGTCCCAGCTACTCGGGAGGCTGAGGCAGGAGGACGGCATGAACCCAGGAGACAGAGCTTGCAGTGAGCCGAGACCACGCCACTGCACTCCAGCCTAGGCAACAGAGAGAGACTCCGTGACACACACAGACACACAAAATAAAATAAAATAAAAATATAAATAAATAAATAAATAAATAAATTATCTTGTACTCCACATTTTTCTTGAACTAAAAAAGAAATTAACTGGAAAGAAGAATATCTGTATATGAATTTACTCATTCATGTAACTTACCATGTTGCTTTTTCTAATAGAATATATTCTAATAACTTCAAATAATTTTATATAGAAACATTGAATTTATTCTGAAGTATTTACTGGTAGGTAACTGCAAATACTATTTTCATAGGCAGGTAAAAACAAATAATTGAGTTTCTTAAACGTTTCTGAATTTACATTTCTTAATTTTTGGTCCCTAATATTTTACCAACCCATTCATCCAGAATGATACTAAATTAGCACAATATATACTCTTAAAACAGAATATCTTTAAAGATATCCCCTAAAACAGGAGCAAAAATAAAATACAAGTTTTATACTATTCCACAGAAAACACGGGATTCTGATATTCCCTTGAGGGAAAGGTTATCTTTTCAAAGGTTATCTTTTGAATCAACCTAAACAGAAGACATACTTCTATTTAAGAAGCTGGAAGAAGGGTAAGAACTGCCATTAGACTTCTAATTGTAGAAACATCTAAATTTGCAGTTTACAGGTTGTCCTGTTTCTGCTACGAAAGGATGTTTTATGCTTTTCAGTCTTGAATTCATGTTTGTTTCTTATGTAATATACAACTCTCTTGGGTCCAGCAAAGTCTTACTTGATAGATACTCTGTTATCCCATTTATTGCAGCAATGATTATGATATGAAGACGTATTTTGGGGCTAACAAAATCATATCGTAGGCTCAATAGCTAAAGAGGCAGAACGGAATGGCCCACCACGGTACAGTTTTTGAGAAAATATTGCAGTAGAATCATCAGCGAGGGAAAAAGTGATTGTTTATGTGTTAGTTGAACATCGATTATAGTACTTTGGGGGATTATTGAATGGTGTTTTGGAATTTGAGAGTTTTATGAATATGGCAAAAGCTTTTTTGCCTCTTCTAGGAACAAAAAACCTACTTTCAGTTTTTTTAGGTTCAGATTCTAAGGGTACAGATTCTTGGGTACAGATTCTAAGAAAGGATGAATATTCTGTCTTTCATACCCAATTACAAGCACCAAGTCTCAGTCTCACAATATTTGACTCTTTCCCTACAAGTAAAATGAGAAGACAAATGAGGTTATCAATACCTAGACTGATGTGGTCAAGAAAGTAGAGATTGCGGACCGGGTGCAGTGGCTCACACCTGTAATCCCAGCACTTTGGGAGGCCGAGGCGGGTAGATCA
>NW_012108363.1:368024-371811 GCF_000951045.1 Mandrillus leucophaeus | reverse complement strand
ATCTTGTACTCCACATTTTTCTTGAACTAAAAAAGAAATTAACTGGAAAGAAGAATATCTGTATATGAATTTACTCATTCATGTAACTTACCATGTTGCTTTTTCTAATAGAATATATTCTAATAACTTCAAATAATTTTATATAGAAACATTGAATTTATTCTGAAGTATTTACTGGTAGGTAACTGCAAATACTATTTTCATAGGCAGGTAAAAACAAATAATTGAGTTTCTTAAACGTTTCTGAATTTACATTTCTTAATTTTTGGTCCCTAATATTTTACCAACCCATTCATCCAGAATGATACTAAATTAGCACAATATATACTCTTAAAACAGAATATCTTTAAAGATATCCCCTAAAACAGGAGCAAAAATAAAATACAAGTTTTATACTATTCCACAGAAAACACGGGATTCTGATATTCCCTTGAGGGAAAGGTTATCTTTTCAAAGGTTATCTTTTGAATCAACCTAAACAGAAGACATACTTCTATTTAAGAAGCTGGAAGAAGGGTAAGAACTGCCATTAGACTTCTAATTGTAGAAACATCTAAATTTGCAGTTTACAGGTTGTCCTGTTTCTGCTACGAAAGGATGTTTTATGCTTTTCAGTCTTGAATTCATGTTTGTTTCTTATGTAATATACAACTCTCTTGGGTCCAGCAAAGTCTTACTTGATAGATACTCTGTTATCCCATTTATTGCAGCAATGATTATGATATGAAGACGTATTTTGGGGCTAACAAAATCATATCGTAGGCTCAATAGCTAAAGAGGCAGAACGGAATGGCCCACCACGGTACAGTTTTTGAGAAAATATTGCAGTAGAATCATCAGCGAGGGAAAAAGTGATTGTTTATGTGTTAGTTGAACATCGATTATAGTACTTTGGGGGATTATTGAATGGTGTTTTGGAATTTGAGAGTTTTATGAATATGGCAAAAGCTTTTTTGCCTCTTCTAGGAACAAAAAACCTACTTTCAGTTTTTTTAGGTTCAGATTCTAAGGGTACAGATTCTTGGGTACAGATTCTAAGAAAGGATGAATATTCTGTCTTTCATACCCAATTACAAGCACCAAGTCTCAGTCTCACAATATTTGACTCTTTCCCTACAAGTAAAATGAGAAGACAAATGAGGTTATCAATACCTAGACTGATGTGGTCAAGAAAGTAGAGATTGCGGACCGGGTGCAGTGGCTCACACCTGTAATCCCAGCACTTTGGGAGGCCGAGGCGGGTAGATCATGAGGTTAGGAGATCGAGACCATCCTGGCTAACACAGTGAAACTCCATCTCTAGTAAAAAATACAAAAAACTAGCTGGGCATGGTGGCGGGCGCCTGTAGTCTCAGCTACTTAGGAGGCTGAGGCAGGAGCATTGCTTGAACCTGGGAGGCGGAGGTTGCAGTGAGTGGAGATCATGTCATTGTACTCCAGCCTAGGCGACAGAGCAAGACTCAGTCTCAAAAAAAAAAAAAGTAGAGAATGCAAACACGATAAACCACAAACAATGGAAATATGAGTTTAATGTACACAAGAAATAAGGAAATATTATGGGGAACATTAATAAAATAGGTTCTGATTCTTTTAGGGTATTCCTCTAGCTAGCCTCTTTAGTAAGGTTAAAATATGAAACAGTGTTTTCCAAAGTGATGCCTTGGACAATTTGTACAAAAATCAATTAGAGAACTTGTTTAAAGTAATTTCATCAGAAATGCATTCCTCTCTATCTCTCAACTCTGCTTGATTATGTTGGCATCATCTTCACACAGGTTCTCTTTTGAGATATTTATAGGCAGCTCCAAGTTTCCAGGCTCCTCACAGCTAGCAAAACATGAGCTCTTCTGTTCCAGACTTTACTAAGATTACATCCTACTGGCTTGTGTCACATTGCTGATTCCTGAACCAGTCATTGTGGAAACATGAAATAGGCTGTTTGACCAGTCCTGGGTCATTTGCCCAACTATGGTGACAAAACATCTGGTGAGTCCCATTTAAACCTTAGGAACTGAGAATATAGGTGGGGTGGTTGCCCTTTGAAATCAAGCTATAGCTACCAACAAATGAAACAAAAGGTACCAGCCTGACAAAAACCAAGTCTTCTATGGGATACTTTATATATGCTCATGTATTTATTGTATAAATGAAAGTAAAGCTCCCAGGAAGGACTCTTAAAATTCTTCATGGCTCTCATCATTTTTGTCCTTGCTCTGTCTTTCTTTATCTCATATATTTCTACACCAGACTGACTCCCATTCTTTTCCCTACATAGCTTAGTCTTCCTGCCATCTTCCCATAGAATAACGATGGTTTCCTGGAAAGCAGACTAAGAACATACAACAAACTGTTAAGGGTGTCATGTGAGTTTGCAATTGAATTCAGCTACTAAAGCAGACACCTGCAATAACAATTGCTTGTGCAAGGTAAAGTTTTACTTTTTTTTAATTAAGGAAATCCAGAAGAGCTAGGCAGACCAAAGCTGGCATAGAAAATTCCCAATATTCTCACCCCTGGCCCCTTCCATCTTCCTATCCCACCATCATTAACACATGATTTTCGTTTTCAAGTTTGAATTCCTAAACTCAACTAAAGAAAAGCAGATGCAGCTCCAGCTATCATGTCACCATCAAGGAAGAAACAGAAGAGCGGGAGGATAAACAGGAAACATCTCTGTGCCAAGGTGATTCCTTTATAAAATTTTCCTGGAGTCCTTATCAAATAACTTCTGCTTACATTGCATTCGTGATTTTTATTTGCAGAAGAGGCTGGGACTTGCCGTTTTGTTTTGTGTAGATCATGCTACTTCCCTACCCCATTTCCACAATTCAAGCAACCGTTACTAAGGAAGAAATTGAGGACAACAACTGTTACTAAGGAAGAAATGGAAAAATGGACAACTTTTTTTTACCACAGTGGTGGTATTAGTGATATTAGTGATGGAATTATGGAAGACCTCTCCCATATTATATATTTCTGCAATGTTTGAATTTTCACAGTATTTTGATAAACATGAAGACAAATAAAGACAGGGAATCTGTGGAATATAATGTAGGTTATATCTACAACAGGGGTGTCACAATACTGGAACACAGGCTTATATCATCACATGTTGACCATATGTTGACTATTCTTCCATTATTCCCTTTTTATCTATTCTTATTGCCTTCTCTCATACCCACTAACAAACATATTTAAGCTCAATTCTTTCATTATTCGTTATTGTGACCAGTATATAACAAACATCTGACTATCATTATTTATAGGTGATGCATGAAGTTAAAAAATGGTGTGTAGGCAAAAAGCACAAGTTTTCGAATCAGTAAACATATTAATATTGATTAACATGCTGTGCTACTCTAGCAGGTCACTTTACCATTCTGCTCCTCAGACACATCCCTTCTAAAAATAAAGGGGGTATTCTGTATTACCAATTGGACAGTGTTTTTTTCAATTTAAATCTATCACAGTTCCCAAGGAAAGCTAGTAATATGTGGATTCTAGAGCCACATCATCAAAAACTTTCATCCAGTAGTCTGCAGTGAGCTAATGAATCTGCATTTTTGCCAAGCACTGGCAGGTGATTTTTGAGAAAGGTATCAGAGGATTATATCTTGAAAACACTACTAAGATATCTTTAAATTCTTTCAACTTAATGAGACACACTGAATTTGTATTTTTGTTTGTTTTGATTTTTTGCAACAAGGTCTCACTCTGTCGCCCAGGCTGAAGTGCAGTGGCATGATCACGGCTCACTGAAGCCTTGACCTCCCCATTCAATCAATCC
>NW_012108363.1:363851-365509 GCF_000951045.1 Mandrillus leucophaeus | reverse complement strand
TATTAGTGATATTAGTGATGGAATTATGGAAGACCTCTCCCATATTATATATTTCTGCAATGTTTGAATTTTCACAGTATTTTGATAAACATGAAGACAAAGACAGGGAATCTGTTGAATATAATGTAGGTTACATCTACAACAGGGGTGTCACAATACTGGAACACAGACTTATATCATCACATGTTGACCATATGTTGACTATTCTTCCATTATTCCCTTTTTATCTATTCTTATTGCCTTCTCTCATACCCACTAATAAACATATTTAAGCTCAATTCTTTCATTATTCGTTATTGTGACCAGTATATAACAAACATCTGACTATCATTATTTAGAGGTGATGCATGAAGGTTAAAAAATGGTGTGTAGGCAAAAAGCACAAGTTTTCAAATCTGTAAACATATTAATATTCATTAACATACTGCGCTACTCTAGCAGGTCACTTTACCATTCTGCTCCTCAGACACATCCCTTCTAAAAATAAAGCGGGTATTCTGTATCACCAATTGGACAGTGTTTTTTTCAATTTAAATCTATCACAGTCCCCAAGGAAAGCTAGTAATATGTGGATTCTAGAGCCACATCATCAAAAACTTTCATCCAGTAGTCTGCAGTGAGCTAATGAATCTGCAATTTTGCCAAGCACCGGCAGGTGATTTTTGAGAAAGGTATCAGAGGATTATATCTTGAAAACACTACTAAGATATCTTTATTTCTTTCAACTTAATGAGACACACTGAATTTGTCTTTTTGTTTGTTTGTTTTGGTTTTTTGCAACAAGGTCTCACTCTGTCGCCCAGGCTGAAGTGCAGTGGCATGATCACGGCTCACTGAAGCCTTGACCTCCCCATTCAATCAATCCTCCCACCTCAGCCTCCCAAGTAGCTGGAACAACACTATGCCTGGCTAATTTTTGTGTTTTTCACAGAGATGGGGGTCTCACTATGTTCCCGAGGCCAGCCTTGAATTCCTGAACTCCAGCGATCCAACCGCCTTGGCCTCCCAAAGTGATGGGATTACAGATAGGAGTCAGTGCACCTGGCCAAGAATTTGATTTCTGCTCATAAAATATTTTAATTTTTAAAGCCAGTGGATGAAGCAAAACTTTCATACCTATAGCTAAATTGGACATGAAGATATCTTCTGTCAATAAGTCCAATGAAATCAATCAAGTTTTCTTCCAACATTGGAATTTTCCTCTTTCTCTCTCTTTCTCTTTTCTTCCCTTTCTCATTCTCTTGCTACAGCTGAATCTGCGAAAGCTAAATGTCTACCTGATGAGAGTCATCTGTCTTGTCCATGCATTCTTAAGATTCTGCAATGTTAAAACTCAAACCATAGAACAATTCATTATTTTTAAAGAAACTTTCCAGGAAAAATGTTGATAAGGCCTCCCACAAGTTAAAATGAAAATGAATTTGGTTTTAATCTCATCCAGTTTTGATTGGACAGTAAACATTCGGGAGTAATTTAATGAATAAAAGTGCTCATATTTTAGAAGATAATGGTACCATAAAATAGAGCCACTAAACTGCAAATAGACAACATGCATTGCCAATTTCTCCAAGGGGAAAGGTTTATTAACCCACATTCCAGACAGAGTTGTAACACTGTCTTGTTATTGGAAGCTCTGCCATTTAGGTCTTTGCTATCAG
>NW_012108363.1:363272-363801 GCF_000951045.1 Mandrillus leucophaeus | reverse complement strand
AAGGAGATTTTGGGCTGAAATAAAGGGTATTCAGTTGGGAAAAGAAGTCGTCAAATTGTTCCTGTTTGCAGATGACATGATTGTATATTTAGAAATTCTTACTTTCAATACGAAGTTGTTTTCTTCTTTATGATTTACAATTTTGTGCATTGTTTGAGAATATAATAGAGATATTTTCCTCTTAAAACATAAAATTATATTTTTCATAGTATCACTGAGAGCTGATATTTATGTGTGTGTAAGTGTGGAGGTGAAGCAGGATTCAATTTTATATCTTTTCATGTTAACAAGCATGTATCTAAGAATCTTTTATTGCTAAGCTCATTTTTCTTCAGTTATCTGTACAGCACCTTTATAATATGTTGTTTTCATATATATGTATGTGTATAAAATATCTGGCTATATGATAAATTTCTAGGATTTCTAGAGGTTACAGTTAAATTTTTAGGATTCCTAACATTCCATGGGCTGAATTTTGTGTGTGTGTCTGCTGTTGCCTCTACCTGGAAGGTCTTTGCTTGACTCACTT
>NW_012108363.1:359618-362217 GCF_000951045.1 Mandrillus leucophaeus | reverse complement strand
TTTTATAATCATTCCACTACAAAGACACATGCACACGTATGTTTATTGCAGCACTATTTACAACAGAAAAGACTTGGAGCCAACCCAAATGCCCATCAATGATAGACTGGATAAAAAAAATGTGGCACATATATACCATGGAATACTATGCAGCTATAAAAAAGAATGAGTTCATGTCCTTTGCAGGGACATGGATAAAACTGGAGGCCATCATTTTCAGCAAATTAATACAGGAACAGAAATCCAAACACCACATGTTATCACTCATAAGTGGGAGTTCATGGACACAGGGAGGGGAACGTCACACCCCAGGGCTTGTCAGTGGGTGGAGGGCAAGGGGAGGGAGAACATTAGGACAAATACGTAATGCATGCAGGGCTTAAAACCTAGATGGTGGGTTGACAGGTGCAGCAAATCACCATGGCACATGGATACCTATGTAACTGACCTGCACATTCTGCACATGTATCCCAGAACTTAAAGTAAAATTTTTTTTAAAGTCCATTTCTTCACTGAATTTTCAGAGTGACTGTGGTCATTTCTAAACTTTACACCGTTATATTTCTGGTCAATTCTCTGAACTATTCCATATCCTTCCAACAAATCCCTGCTTTGCTTAGGCTTATCAGAGTCAGCTTGTTTTGTTTTGTTTTGTTTTTCTTGCAACTAAAGAACCATACTGATATGAAAAGCAAAAGCAAAATGTTATGATAGCAAAAGTCCCCAAAGTCCTTTTACTTCCCTTAGTGCTTCTAAAGCAAATGATGGAGAGATAATCCTCCTTGATTCTTGAAAGACAAACATAGGTTGTCTCTGCAGAAAAAGCATACATATCTCTAAACACTTAAAACTCAGACCTTCTCTGCTGCAGGTTTGTCTCTTGCCACACAGCTATTTTTAATGAATTGGTTTTAGAAGATGCCTTAGGCATATAAGGAAAATTAAACTTTGAACAAATCTACTGCTGTTTCTGAACTAGAATTTCTCCTTTTTGCATAAGGGAATTTTCATGCTGAAAAGAATTAGGTAACCTGACCTCAGAATCACAATGAGAAATAAGAGAAGAAAAGATTCTCCGTGGAAATAACTTCCCTCTAACCCAGGTAGCTTCGATCTTTACCACTCTTTATCATCACTTTTGGCACTTTGCAAAGAGACAGGAACATAAGCCTTTTCCCTAAATGGTTCTTGTCTTTGCTCTTCTGCCTCTATCAACTGGAGATAATAATTATTGGGAAATTAAAAGTGGCATTGGTTGAAGGTTACATCCTTTGAGAAAGTGGAGTCAGAAATTCTTTCTTGCTTAGTGTATCGAAATGTTTGGGTAGTATTACCAAAGAATAAGAAGGAGCCATCCATGAAAAGCAGCAGATAATATTTAGAGGAAAAAAATAGAATGTTATCCACATAAATTTATATGGTTTCCCTTTACTACACATTCTTTCTCCCAACTTTCAATTTCATGCACTTACAATAAAAATTATTTCCAGTTTATCTCTACAGAAAGAAATTAATTGAAAGCTCAAAATAGTCTATAAACATTGTCATTTATCAATGTTCAGAAGGGCTTTTAAAGCGTCTAATAACAAAAGTGGTTTCTTTGGTAAATAAAGAGGTCTGTAATGGTATTTGACAGTAATGACTTACATTTTACTTACTTAGCTGCACATTTGATTACCCATATCCAAACATGAAATTGGTATTATTTCTTTCACCATATCTTAAAGACTTGAAATAGGATATAAAGTGAGAAATGTCAAGGGGCAAAATATAAATAAATGAGCTTTATTTATAAAGCTGCAATAAAAGCAGAAATAAACTGCTTTCCTGCAAAAGGACCTTAGGTATGCTCCATGGAGGAAATAAAGAAATGGAATCAATTTGAATTTTTATGCACAGGTGAGAAAATAATGGTTGCTTTCTTTTGCATTTTGGAAGCGTAGCATCAAGAAGTAGTCAAGAACTTCTTGTTTTATTTTTAAATGATGAACTACTTTCACATAGAAAATAGCATATTTAAAGTTTAAATTTGTTAAGTGTGTAGCTTAAAGAATGACAAAACAATAACCTAGCACCTGGAAACCAGCTTAAGGAACAGATCCTTACAGATACCTTTTGAAGGCCTCTTCATGCTTCTATCAGACCATAACACCTCCCTGCTCCTGAGGGGTAACTGCTATACTAAATTCCTTTAATCATCATTTGCTTTTCCTTAGTCTTGTCTACAAATCGATGTGCCCCTAGTCAACAGCCTGCCTAGGCATGTTTTTAAGGTTTAGATAAATGGGCAAATCCTCAGGTCATTTTTTTCTTCAGTACTGTTTTTGAGATCTCTCTCTGTTTCATCACTAAATAGGAAAGCATTGCATGCGTAAACTAAAATTTATTTTTTTCCATTTTCTGATTGATTGGCATTTGGGTTGTTTCTTTTTTGGGTTGTTTCCTCTATTGAGAGAAATACATATGCATATTTTATCACTTAGACACGTGGAAGACTTTCTCCAGGATGTATGTTTGGGTCTAGAATTTTGGATTCTTAAGGTACTTGCATCTACCTTTTTGATTAGATAATATCACCTTGCTTTCTCAAGTGATTATA
>NW_012108363.1:351860-354743 GCF_000951045.1 Mandrillus leucophaeus | reverse complement strand
GGGTCTCACTATGTTCCCGAGGCCAGCCTTGAATTCCTGAACTCCAGCGATCCAACCGCCTTGGCCTCCCAAAGTGATGGGATTACAGATAGGAGTCAGTGCACCTGGCCAAGAATTTGATTTCTGCTCATAAAATATTTTAATTTTTAAAGCCAGTGGATGAAGCAAAACTTTCATACCTATAGCTAAATTGGACATGAAGATATCTTCTGTCAATAAGTCCAATGAAATCAATCAAGTTTTCTTCCAACATTGGAATTTTCCTCTTTCTCTCTCTTTCTCTTTTCTTCCCTTTCTCATTCTCTTGCTACAGCTGAATCTGCGAAAGCTAAATGTCTACCTGATGAGAGTCATCTGTCTTGTCCATGCATTCTTAAGATTCTGCAATGTTAAAACTCAAACCATAGAACAATTCATTATTTTTAAAGAAACTTTCCAGGAAAAATGTTGATAAGGCCTCCCACAAGTTAAAATGAAAATGAATTTGGTTTTAATCTCATCCAGTTTTGATTGGACAGTAAACATTCGGGAGTAATTTAATGAATAAAAGTGCTCATATTTTAGAAGATAATGGTACCATAAAATAGAGCCACTAAACTGCAAATAGACAACATGCATTGCCAATTTCTCCAAGGGGAAAGGTTTATTAACCCACATTCCAGACAGAGTTGTAACACTGTCTTGTTATTGGAAGCTCTGCCATTTAGGTCTTTGCTATCAGGTAACCTGAAGAAGCCACTCTTTTGTATAACATGAGTACCTTAGTTCCCTAGCTAGCTATTAATTTCACTTCATTGGATCTTAAAGCACATTTTTTTACCTGAGTTCACTAAATTAGTCATGTGGGGTTTTTTGCTCAGTGGAGGCAAAAGAAATTCTTATTAATTTGAGGGACTAGTGGAACATAATAAAATATGGTTAAACAGCCATTCTCTTGACATAAACATCCATTTAATGAAGAACAAAATGTAGACTCATTTATTTAGTTCTAACAATCCCTGTAGTCCCGATTGCTATATTCAGTAATGCTTTCCAGACTGTTCAAAGTTCTTCTACTTTTGCCTTTTTTTCCAACTTATTTTAATTGGAAAGTTGCTAACATCACCCACTTTTAATATGGTAAATTGGATATCCACAGAAATTATGTTATTTTAAAAGCAGAAGAGGCACAGGAAAGCAGGAAAGCATACTCTTCTTGAGACTTCTACTGGGCAGTACATCCTTGCAATGACAGTGCCATGGCAAGAAAACATTTTAAATGTTTGTTTATTTGTAGTTAGTAGTTTGTTTTTTACTGCTATCCTAGCATTGATTCCTTCTTTTTTTAGTTGAAAGTCCCTGATCCTTCCTTCTACATAAATATAGTGGGACAATCAGTCAAGGTCCCCCACAACTTCTGGCCAAGGGTGGGCAGGAGGCCAGATGTTCTCTTCCTGGAACTCCAGTCTTAAGCAGAAGGACTCACAGATAAAAAGAAACTTGGACTCACTCATCCACCAGTAGTGCCCTATTAAAAGTCATCCATTTTTATAATCATTCCACTACAAAGACACATGCACACGTATGTTTATTGCAGCACTATTTACAACAGAAAAGACTTGGAGCCAACCCAAATGCCCATCAATGATAGACTGGATAAAAAAAATGTGGCACATATATACCATGGAATACTATGCAGCTATAAAAAAGAATGAGTTCATGTCCTTTGCAGGGACATGGATAAAACTGGAGGCCATCATTTTCAGCAAATTAATACAGGAACAGAAATCCAAACACCACATGTTATCACTCATAAGTGGGAGTTCATGGACACAGGGAGGGGAACGTCACACCCCAGGGCTTGTCAGTGGGTGGAGGGCAAGGGGAGGGAGAACATTAGGACAAATACGTAATGCATGCAGGGCTTAAAACCTAGATGGTGGGTTGACAGGTGCAGCAAATCACCATGGCACATGGATACCTATGTAACTGACCTGCACATTCTGCACATGTATCCCAGAACTTAAAGTAAAATTTTTTTTAAAGTCCATTTCTTCACTGAATTTTCAGAGTGACTGTGGTCATTTCTAAACTTTACACCGTTATATTTCTGGTCAATTCTCTGAACTATTCCATATCCTTCCAACAAATCCCTGCTTTGCTTAGGCTTATCAGAGTCAGCTTGTTTTGTTTTGTTTTGTTTTTCTTGCAACTAAAGAACCATACTGATATGAAAAGCAAAAGCAAAATGTTATGATAGCAAAAGTCCCCAAAGTCCTTTTACTTCCCTTAGTGCTTCTAAAGCAAATGATGGAGAGATAATCCTCCTTGATTCTTGAAAGACAAACATAGGTTGTCTCTGCAGAAAAAGCATACATATCTCTAAACACTTAAAACTCAGACCTTCTCTGCTGCAGGTTTGTCTCTTGCCACACAGCTATTTTTAATGAATTGGTTTTAGAAGATGTCTTAGGCATATAAGGAAAATTAAACTTTGAACAAATCTACTGCTGTTTCTGAACTAGAATTTCTCCTTTTTGCATAAGGGAATTTTCATGCTGAAAAGAATTAGGTAACCTGACCTCAGAATCACAATGAGAAATAAGAGAAGAAAAGATTCTCCGTGGAAATAACTTCCCTCTAACCCAGGTAGCTTCGATCTTTACCACTCTTTATCATCACTTTTGGCACTTTGCAAAGAGACAGGAACATAAGCCTTTTCCCTAAATGGTTCTTGTCTTTGCTCTTCTGCCTCTATCAACTGGAGATAATAATTATTGGGAAATTAAAAGTGGCATTGGTTGAAGGTTACATCCTTTGAGAAAGTGGAGTCAGAAATTCTTTCTTGCTTAGTGTATCGAAATGTTTGGGTAGTATTACCAAAGAATAAGAAGGAGCCATCCA
>NW_012108363.1:348457-351810 GCF_000951045.1 Mandrillus leucophaeus | reverse complement strand
AGTTTTCTCAAAATTTCACACACAAAAAAGTATAATTTAATGGAATATTTGCAAACCTTGGTGCTCACAGAAGCCAAGCAGGTAAAATAAATGAATAAATTAGGTGTGACACTTGTAGATTAAACTAAAAGAAATGTTCTTTGCTTCTTGAAGTAAGAGTGCACTGTCTCTCGTTACTTGAAAAGTTTCACCCTCTAGATTAATAATTCATTTTCAAAAGTACAAATAATTATATCTCTATTATAAGAAAAGCAACAATGTGAAATAAGTGACCATTACTTACTAACACAACTTTGGAGTCAGGGCAACACTAAAGAAGGATGGAAATTACGGAAAACTGTAGAAGGCATGTCATGGTTAAATGGCACAGCCGTTGTACCTCTCCGCCTGATAATTCCCATGGGAATGCAGACCTAGGGTGGCCAGACCTCATTTTTTAAGTGAAGATGCAAGTTCAGATTTTTACATGGAATTAGCCAATGTTTATATGCTGGCTCAAACATTTCAAAAACACAATGCATGGGCCAAATAAAATACACGTGGATCAGCACTTTTCAAAGATGTAAGGGAGTCAAAGTGAAAACATGGTATGATGTACACATAGGTTTGCAAACTACTGGTGCCCCACACTAATTTGTACACTTTGGATTTATTTCTCCATTCTTAGTCTCCTCGTTGTAAAATAATAGACTGAGTAAGAGGATTACATGAGATAATGATCTTAAATTGCTTGGCACATGGTAAATGATCAATAAATATTTGCAAATATTTATGTCAAGTGAATGAGTCATAATTTAAACCGATGTCTGCCTCACCTCAAAGTCTATGCTTTTTCTACTCTTATTACCATTCCCTTTAACAAGTTGAGGATTCTTCACAGTATTTGACAGATCTCTTCTGTTTTTTCCTGTCATATATTTGCTTTGACAATCCTAAAATTGTGATTAGCCCCATAAATTTCCCTCAGCTAGCACACTCAAGATGTGAGGATTGGTTTTGGTTACCAATAAAAGAAAACCTAACTCAAATTGGCTTAAAATATAAGGAGATTTTATTAACTCACACAAAGCTCAGGCTTTAATTGTGTCACAGAAGTTGGGCAGGTATGTGTATCTGTGTGTGTGTGTGCTTCTCACATCTCACTCTGCCTTCCAAGATATTTATATCTTCCTAAAATTGACTTACTTTAGCATCTCAAATGACTGCTAATACCTAGGGCTCCCTGTTTCCTCATTCATACTTAGCAGGGAAAGAGGTCATTTTTGCTCCAGAATTCCCAGCAAACTGAATTTCACTCTGAATAAGTGTAGGTGCCATGGGAATGGGATAGCAAGTCCTGAACCAAAGTGTGTGACCAGGAAAATGAAATGCTCTGATTGGCTTGGCCTAGGTATTCCAGCCCCACTCCAGAACTAGATGCCCAAGCGGAAACTGGTGACCATTTGGAAAAGGAGCAGAGGAGAGGGTTGGAAAAGAAGATATCAACAAATGTCCATCCACGCTGATGTTTTAATGAGGGTTCTCCAGAGAGACAGAACTGATAGGATAGGTAGAGAGAAATGCTACAAGGGATTTATCAGAAGAATTGGCTGGTTTGATTATGGAGGCTGAGAATTCCCATGATAGGCCACCTGCAAACTGGAGAACCAAGAAAGCTGGTAATGCAGCTCAGTCCATGTCCAAAAGCCTCAGAACCAAGGAAGCTGATGGTTTAATTCTCAGTCCGAGGCTGAGGCTCAAGAGCCCAGTGGGATTGCTGGGGGAGTCTTGGAGTCCAAAGGCCAGAGAATCTAATGTTCTGATGACCAAGGTCAGGAGAAGGACACCTCAGCTCCAAAAGAGACAGGGAAAGAATTAACCCTTCCTTTGTCTTTTTGTTCCATCAGGGACTCCAGTTCATTAGATGGTGCCCCACACATTGAGGGTGGATCTTCCACACTCAGTCCACTGATTCACAGGCCAGTCTCCTCTGGAAACACTCTCACAGACACAACTGGGGCAGCCCTGTCATTGAAATCCAAAGCTAAACCACCTGGGCTTCCTTTTCACCAGAAAAGGGATGAGCCCAGGCCAACAGAAGCACTGAAAATAAATAATACTTTATCTGCCATCTGGATATCCCTTAATCCAGTCGGGTTGACACCCCAAATCAGCCACCACAAGTCTATTCCTTGTCAACTAGACAACCCATACTCACATCTTTAAATCATACTTAGTCTTCACATAAACAAAATAACACAGTTGTAGTTCCACTTAAAATGATGTAACTATTCTGTGTACAACCAAAAATGTATTAATCCTTTCCCTAGAAGAGGAGGTTAAGTCCTTGAGTGATGCTTACTCTTTTCCTCATATCCCATAACTTAAATATTAAGATGTAAAAATGAATAATTGCTAATTAATGATATAAATTCGATTTTGAAATTTTGTTTGTTTGGAGGGCTGAAGGGTAATACAATCAGTATTGTATTACCAAATGCTATTGAAATAGCCATGGACCTTACATTAAATAACGATTCTCTTTTTTGTTGTTGTTGTTGTTGTTGTTGTTGCTGTTTCTTTGAGATGTAGTTTCAATCTTATTGCCCAGGTTGGAGTGCAATGGTGCGATCTCAGCTCACAGCAACCTCCACCTCCCAAATTCAGCAATTCTCCTGCCTCAGCCTCCCCAGTAGCTGGGATTACAGGCATGTGCCACCACACCCAGCTAATTTTGTATTTCTAGTAGAGACAGTGTTTCTCCATGTTGGTAAGGGTGGTCTCGAACTCCCAACCCCAGGTGATCCGCTTGCTTCGGCCTTCCAAAATGCTGGGATTACAGGCATGAGCCACCGTGCCTGGCCAATGACACTCTTCAATCCAAGAGCTAGTGCATAAACCCTTAAATCTTAAGAACTGCAAGACAGCTTAGAAATCTGTAAATATAGGGTTGGGTGTGGTGGCTCACACCTGTAATCCCAGCACTTTGGGAGGCCGAGGCAGGGGGATCATGAAGTCAAGAGATCCAGACCATCTTGGCCAACACGGTGAAACCCTGTCTCTATTAAAAATACAAAAAAAAAAAGAAATCAGTAGACACAGCCTATTTATTTTGATAGATTAATAAAATGGTTCCAGAAGAGCATAAATGGCATGTTTAATATCAAATTTAAAAGTTATTTGTAAACGGAATCCGTATTTCTCTGCTTTTATTTCTGTTCTTGGAGGAGCAGCCTAGGAAAAATGTACAACACAAATCTCAAATCTCTTTTCAATGGCAATTTAGACTGATAAAACATGAAGTCATTTTTTTCAGACTTTATTTCTTAGAGCAGATTTAAGTTCACAGCAAAATTAAGAGAAAGGTACAGGCC
>NW_012108363.1:345519-347292 GCF_000951045.1 Mandrillus leucophaeus | reverse complement strand
AAAGAAAAGAAAAGAAAAGAAAGAGGGAAAGAGCCTTCTGAAACTATTTCAAACTAAAGAGAAAATCCACTGGAAAATTATAGTGGTATCTTATAGAACCCAAGACTGAAAATAGGGAACTCAGAAATCCCTCCTCTCCCCTTCTCATTTCTGCTTTTATCTGCAGTGAATTTAGTGGATTTACTACTTCTCCCTCATTCCAAACAGCATTCAGCTAATGTGGCAGCCAATGGCTACAAAGGCTATAGGTTACATATTCAGCCAATCAGAAATATGCTGATTTTTTTTTTATTCCCTACTCCAAATTCTCATGAAAATAATTTATTTGACTGAATTGATGTATACATTTATTTTTCAACAAATCAATTGTGGCCAGAGAGCTAGGATTATATTGAAGAAACATAAAAGTTCCTTCGGATGCATATATCTGTGGGGAGAGCAATTACCTACATAAACAAGGAAGTAGTCTCCAATAAGTCAAGGGGGACTGCAAAGATCATAAATAGTCTATTCCAATTGTATTTTAAAAAGGAAACCTTAACTAGTGTCTGACCTTGGAGCATTAGCTTGAAAAATAACCACAGTAGGAAGGTATAGTATAATGAAAAGATCATTGCTCTGAAAGCTAAAAGATCTTGTTTCCAGTGTCTAGTTAACCAGTAGGAAAAATTCAGAGAAGTCATTAAGGACAAGAGAACCATTACATTAAATACTATCATTTTTGGCTGCCTTAAGGTGCTATTATTCAATCCTTTCAATGATGGGTTAAATTTCAGAATATTTTAATGAACATAAATAATTTTTGTCTTGACTTTTTACAATAATCCATGTGGGGTTTTCCAGACCTCTTATCTAATGCTGTAACTTTGTGCTTCTACAGTGGATGACTAGGTTCAAACAAAAATCACTTGTTTAAAGAGATACTAAGAAAGAAAATCTATTTTTTCTACAAAGTTAAAGATAGATATTGATACTGACTTTCACATCACAGAACTCTTATTATACCTGATAAACTGCATGGCTCCAAAAAGACAGTACTCTGAGAAGGATATACTTTTCTTCCCTCATTTGACCTAACATTCCTTGGGAGGGGTCAATCCCATGGTGACAGCTACTGGCAAACTTTAACAGTATCATCACCAATTAAAGTGCCTCTTCCTCCTGACAGTCAGTATCCACTTCATTCTAGATGTGCAATTTGGCCTCTTTCTGTCATAAATCTCCTCTCCTGGATAGCATTTTGAGAAAACAGACACTTGCTTGATTTCTCGCATAACATGGGAAGTTTCAGCCCACTGGGATGTCACCCACATAGTACTAATTACTTTTCCCTTTGTAGTCCTCAAATTAGAAAGGCATTGTCCACAAGCCAATGATGCACAAGAATAAATAGATAATATTTTGCAAATGATACAGACAGCAAATCTATTAATGTAGAAATGATGTGTTCATGTTCACAATTTAATATAGTAATATAGGCCAGATTCATCACACACACACACACACTATATATATATATATACACACACACACACACACACATATATATATATAATGAGGAAGGGAGCTAAGACTTCTCTTTCTAAACAACTACTAGATTTCAAGTGTTTGGCCGGGTTGTTTATCTTATTTAACCATGCAACAAAATCTTCATTTTTTTTTTACAATTTTTTTTTTATATTATACTTTCAGTTCTAGGGTACATGTGCACAACGTGCAGGTTTGTTACATATGTATACATGTGCCATGTTGGTGTGCTGCACCCATTAACTA
>NW_012108363.1:330243-338129 GCF_000951045.1 Mandrillus leucophaeus | reverse complement strand
CCACCTATTCAGTTCTCCTCATCCCCACCTCCTGTGAACCACTGATCTTTTTACTGTCTCCATAGTTTTGCCCTGTCTTGAATGTAATATAGTTGAAATTATTACATATATAGCCTTCTCAGATATGCCCTTTCACTTACCTATATTCATTTAAGTTTCCTCCGTGTCTCTTCATGGCTTGATAGCTCTTTTTTCAGTGCTGAACAATATTCCATTATCTGGATGTACCACGGTTTACTTATTCATTCACCTACTTAAGGACATCTTGGTTGCTTTCAAGTTTTAACAATTATGAATAAAGCTGCTATAAACACCTGCATGCAGGATTTTGTGTGAAAATATGTTTCCAGTTCCTTTGGGTAAATAATAAGAATAACTGCTGAGTCAAATGGTATGTTTAGTGTGATGAGAAATCACCAAGCTGTCTTTCAAAGTGACTGTACTATTTTTCATTCCCACCAGCCCTGATCATATGTTCCTGTTGCTTTATATTTTTGTCAGCATTTGGTGGTGTTAGTATTCCAGATTTGGACCTTCCTAATAGGTATATACTGGTGTTCTGTTGTTTTAACTTGCAGTTCCCAATGGCATATGATTATGTGCATATTTTCATATGCTTATTTGCCATCTGTGTATCTTCTTTGATGAGGTGTCTGCTAAGGTCTTTGGCCAATTTTTAAATCAGGTTGTTTTCTTATTTTAAAAGTCCTTATTTTTAAAGTTATTTCAAGGTTTTAAATGTTCATCGTATATTTTGGATAACAGTCCTTTATCATATATGTCTTTTGAAGACATTTTCTCCCATTCAGTGACTTATCATTCTCTTGACACTGCCTTTCCCAGAGCAGAAGTTTTTATTCTTAATGAAGTCCATCTTATCAATTATTTCTTTCAGATACTCTGGTTTTGGTGTTGTATCTAAAAAGTCATCACCATACCCAATGTTATTTAGATTTTCTTCTATGTTATCCTCTAGGAGTTTCCTAGTTTCTCATTTTACATCTAGGTATACAATTTATTTTGAGTTAATTTTGGGGAAGGATGTGAAGTCTGTTTCCAGACTTATTTTTGCATGTTGATGTCCAGTTGCTCCAACACCACTCATTGAAAAGGCTATCTTTGCTCCATTATATTGTATTTGCTCCTTTATCAAAGATAAGTTGACTACATTCACATGGGTCCACTAGAGTCATTTTTAAATTAGCCCTACACCCTCTAAGTACTTCTAGTAGAAGAAAATTGATGGATTCTTGTCTAGGCAAAGAAATAGATCTGTCTGAATACATGCCATGATCCCACATAGCTATTTCATTTTGAATGGTTTTTAAGTTCTCCAATCTATAATAGATGAGATGGAGAGAAAAAGAAGAAACAACAAAAAGAGGAAAGGAAAGGTAAAGGAAAAAAGAAAGATAACTAATTACTTGGACACTGTGTTTTGTCAAAGACAACTCTTTTTCAAGGTTTTTACATTTAAAAGAAACATTTTTATATTATTGTCTAATTTTCTGTCTGCCAACTTCAATAGCAGAGTATTGCCAATAGAATTGGTAAGTAATGCAATACCAAAAGATATGCTTGTATTAGTCTGTTCTCACACTGCTAATAAAGACACATTTAAGATTGGGTTATTTATAATGGAAAGAGGTTTAATTGACTCACAGTTCCACATGGCTGGGGAGGCCTCACAATCATGGTGGAAGGTGAAGGAGGAGAAAGGCACATCTTACATGGTGGTAGGCAAGAGAGAGATCATGTACAAGAAAAATTCCCTTTATAAAACCATCAGATCTTGTGAGACTTCTTCACTACCATGAGAATAGAACAGGAGAAACTCACACCCATGATTCTATTACCTCCCACTGGGTCCCTCCCACGACATGTGGGGATTATTGCAATTCAAGGTGCGATATGGGTGGGGACCGAGAGCCAAACAATATCAATGCTTCCCTTGATAGGAAAAACCAAATTCATTAGTATCCACATATCTAAAACTCCTTTGTGTGTTTGTTTAGAGGTAACAACAGTTAAATGATAAACCTGCCCTAACTTCTAACTTTAAAGTTAAAACATTGTGTTTTCAAACCTCTCAAAGAGATTCACATATTTCTGCCCTCTAAAAGTTAAAATCTGTGTAAATTCAAATCAAGTAAGAGAAAAAGAAAAAAGAATAGCAAATATTTTCTAATGACTTTTCCCAAAACAGAGATTTCTCAGTCTTACTATTCTCCCTGCTATTTCCTTACATAAAAAGTTATTATTTATACCCTAGCCTTTTTATGGCATAATTATTCTAATGTCAACATTATCTATGGTGTGGACGGAACTGCTGTGTCAGACAACAGAAAAAAGGTTGAAAAAAGACAAATTTTGTGTTTAAATTAAAAATTGAAGATTTTTAAAAATTCATTTATCTAAAAATAATAGCCTCTTTGGACTATTGTGATATTACAAAAAATATATTGGTTCTTCATCCTGGTTTCATACAACTTCTAAAATCTGCAGAATGGCCAAAGTCATGTCTTTTTATGTGCTAGTGCATTGGCTGATGGTTGGCAGCCCCTAGCTAACTTCAGAATGGGGCAGGACACCAGAAAGACCAAAGCACGATTAGAAAGTTGGGACTTTCAGCCCCACCCGCAACCTCTGGGGACGGATTAGGGGTGGGTGGGGGGTTAAGTGAACCAAAGCAGCCAATGCTTTAATCAATCATGCCTAAGTAATAAAGCTTCCAGCAAAACCGAAAGGACTAGATCTCAATGAGCTTTCAGATAGCCAAATGCATGGAAGTGCCTGGAGAGCGTCACACCCAAGAGGGCATGGGAGCTCCACATCCCTTCCTACATGCCTTGATCTATGCATCTCTTTGTCTATATTCTTTGTAATATTCTTTATAAGAAACTGGTAAATGTGTTTTCCTGAGCTCTGTTGAGTTCCTCTAGCAAATTAATCAAACTTAAAAAGGTGGTCACCATGGGAACCTCAATTTACAGCTAGTCAGTCAGAAGCGCAGGAAAAACAAACTGAGGCTTGCTACTGGCATCTGAAGTTGGGGCAGGCTTGTAGGGACTGAGCTCTCAATCTCTGCAATCTATACAACCTCCAGGTAGATAGTGTCAGAACTGAATTGAATTAAAGGACACTGAGCAAATTAAAGGACACTGAGCTGGTATCCACTGCAGAATTAATTGCTTACTGCTGGGGAGAAATCCACACACATCTGGTGTCAGAAGTGTTTCGTGAGAGTGTAGTGGAAGAAACTGAGTTTGTTTTTCCCTTTCAACTATATAACTGCCCTTGGATGTTCCTAATTCACTGGTAATTAAACATTTGCAGAATGTGTATATGGTTGCACCGCAAATAATCTTTGCACTATCTTTAAGTCTAGTTCAACCAGTTTTCTGAATGTTATTCATCAATGTATCACAGCACCTATCACTTCAGGGAAAAAATACTTCGTATAGTGTAAAAATTATTTCTTTAACAGATAGTATCAGACTTATTTTTATAGAGGAAAACAAATTTTTAGGAAAACACCTTGATAAGAAAGTGAGTTAGGAGAAAATGCATGTGGTTATAAGTTGGCAAAAGTCAAGACAGTAGAAGAAATAGCTAAAATGTTCTGCACTAAAAATAAATAGAACTCCGATGGTGGGGAAAGTGAGAGAACAAAGAAGAGAGGATGAAGGGCAAGGTGGCCAAGAAACACAACCAGGGAGTCTGGAGCTCAATTTACAGAAATAGCTACAGGAGTTCCACAAACAGGAATTTCTTACAGTGAATTTTAAATTGTATGTGCTACTTCGCTGCAAAATTCTCCATATTGTCAAAAATTCAGGAAAACCTTGACACAAAATGTTATAAAATAAGTGGTTTGGTGAAAGTAATGGGAAAAGCCAATTTCTTCATCTGGGTCCATGTGGTGTGAAACAGAGACAGAGACAGAATGGCCAGATGGTCCCAAAACTGACAATTTGTCAGAAAGTCTCGCTTAATCATATGGAAAACCTAAAACAGTGGCTGGTGCATAGTAGCTGCTCAATACATATTTGATCAGAATTAATGAATGAATTCATTAGGCATCAGTGATTTTGAGATGCCCCTTGAGAACCATGAACATCTTCTCTCAGGTAGCCATATAGTTACTAGGGTATTAAAATGAGGTTTCGAGCAATCTAATTGAAATTATATACATCAATAAAACCTTTGTTAATGTCTAGCTTATATTTACATTAATATCTAAGACTTTTGAATATTAAAGTTTTAAGAGTAAATACTACTATGTGGGTATTTTTTCAAACCTTAAAGTATCCTATTTTCCTCTCTTTTAATTCCTTGTTGTACAGAGAATCAAGAGGCTTTTAAAATCACTTTCAAAAATAAAATTCCAAGGAATAATTTACAACTATAGGAAGAAAAACAGCTTATAGACACTCAAGTTAAACCAAAATCTTCTCTATCCATGCTGATTTCAAAATATTAAAGTGTTGAACATGACAAATTGCCTCAAAATGTAGTGCCTTAAAACAATAAATATGTATGATGCTATGACTTGAATATTTGTCCCCTCCAAACCTCATAGAAATTTAATCCCCAGTATGGCAGTATTGAGCAGTAGAGCTTTGAAGAGGTGATTGCATCTTGAGGGCCCTGCCCTCATGAATGGATTGATCTATTCATGGATTAATAGGTTAATGAATTAATGGGTTATCATGGGAAGGGACTGCTGGCTTTATAAGAAGTAGAGTCCTGAGCTACCACCCTCAGTCCCCTCTCCATGTGTGGCCCTGTGCTGTCTCAGGACTCTGCAGACTTCCTACTAGAAAGAAGGCCCTCACCCAGTATGGACTTCTCAGCATCTATAACTCTTAGTTTTCTGCATAAATTACCATGTTTCAGGAGTTTTATTGTAAGCAACAGATAAATGAACTAAGACATTACTTCACATTTTCTGTGGATGGGATGTGGCGCTACTTAGCCCAGTGATTCTGGTTCAGGGTTTCACATGAGGCTGCTGTCATGGCATCAACTAAAGATACACTTTTATGAAAGTTTGAATGGCACTGGAGAATCTGCTTACGATGGTTCATTCACATAGGTGAGAAGTTGGTGCTATCTCTTGACAGAAGGACAAGTTTCTTGATGCACAGACCTCTCCACAGCACTGCTTGAGTGTCCTCATGACAAGGGGGCCAACTTCCACCAGAAGAAGTGAATAATCAAAAGAGATGAAGGTGGATCTCCCATGTCTTCATGAACACTCTTGGAAGTGACACAACATTACTTCTCTCACATTTTATTCATTAGAGGCAAATCACAAAGTCCAGCCCATACTCAAGAGAAGGGAAGTTAAGCTTTGATATGGTTTGGTTTGGTTTCCCCACCCAAATCTCATCTTGAATTGTAATCCCATCATCTGCACTTGTCTCCTAGGAGGCACCCAGTGGGAGGTAACTGAATCATGGCGGCAGTTTCCCCAAGGCTTTTATTGTGATAGTGAGTGAGTTCTCAGGAGATCTGATGGTATTATAAGTATCTGGCATTTCCCCTGCTGGCATGCGTTCTCTCTCCTGCCGCCCTGTGAAGAGGTGATAATTATAAGTTTCCTGAGGCCTCCCAGCCATGCAGAACTGTGAGTCAATTAAACCTTTTCTTTGTAAATTACACAGTCTCAGGTATTTCTTCATAGCAGCATGAGAATGAACTACTACAGCAAATTGGGACTAAGGGAGTGGGGTGCTGCCATAAGGATACCCAAAAATGTGTAAGTGATTTTGGCACTGGGTAATAGGCAGAGATTGGAGCAGTTTGGAGGGCTCAGAAGAAGACAGGAAAATGTGGGAAAGTTTGGAATTTCCTAGAGACTTGGTGAATGATTTTGACCAAAAGGCTGATAGTGGTACGGACAACAAAGTCCAGGCTGAGGTGGTCTCAGATAGAGATGAGGAATTTCTTGAGAACTGGAATAAAGGTAACTCTTGTTGCACTTTAGAAAAGAGACTGACATCATTTTGCCCTTGCCCCAGAGAACTGTGGAGCTTTGTACTTGAGAGAGATGATTTAGGGTACCTGGTGGAAGAAATTTCTAAGCAGCAAAGCCTTCAAGAGAAAGCAGAGCATAAGAGTTTGGAAAATTTGCAGCCTGATGATGCAGTAAAAAAAAAAAAATGTAGTTTCTGGGGAGAAATTCAAGCTGGTTGCAGAAATTTGCATAAGTAACGAGGAGCCAAATGTAAATAAAACAATGGGTAAAATGTCTCCAGGGCACATCAGAGGTCTTCAAGGCAGCCCCTCCCATCACAGTGTAGGAGGCTTAAGAGGAAAAAATGGTTTCATGGGTCTAGCCCTGGCCATGCTGCTTTGTGCAGTCTCAGAACTTGGTGCCCTGCATTCTAGTCATGGCTAAAAGTGGCCAACGTACCGCTCAGACCATTGCTTCAGAAGGTACAAGCCCCAAACTTTGGTGTCTTACACATGGTGTTGGGACTGCAGGTGCACAGATGTCAAGAACTGATATTTGGGAATCTCTGCCTAGATTTCAGAGGATATACGTAAATGCCTGGATGTCTAGGCAAAAGTTTGCTGCTGGCCAGGTGCAGTGACTCATGCCTGTAATCCCAGCACTTTGGGAGGCCAAGGCAGGTGGATTACTTGAGGTCAAGAGTTCAAAACCAACCTGGTTACCATGGTGAAACCCAGACTCTACTAAAAATACACAAAGCAAAGTTAGCAGGCCACGGTGGCACATGACTGTAATGCCAGCTACTTGGGAGGCTGAAGTGGGACAATCATTTGAACCTGGGAGGTGGAAATTGCATTGAACCAAGTTAGTGACACTGCACTCCAGCCTGGGTGACAGAGTGAGACTCCATCAAAAGAAGAAGAAGAAGGAGGAGGAGGAGGAGGAGAAGGAGGATGAAGAGGAGAAGAAGAAGGAGGAGGAGAAGGAGGAGGAGGAGAAGGAGTTTGCTGCAGGGACAGAGCCCTCATGGAGAATCTCTGCTAGGGCAGTGAAGAAGGGAAATGTGGGGTTAGAGCCCCCACACAGAGTCCTTACAGGGCCACTGCCTGGTGGAGCTGTGAGAAGAGGGCCACCATCCTCTAGGCCCCAGAGTGGTAGATCTACCTACAGTTTGCACCATGTGCCTGGAAAAGTCACAGACATTCAATGCCAGCCTGTGAAAGCAGCTGGGAAAGGGGCTGTACCCTGCAAAGCCACAAAGGCAGAGCTGCCTAAGGCCATGGGAGCCCACCTCTTGCATCAGCATGACCTGGATGTGAGACATGCAGTCAAAGGAGATCAGTCTGGAACTTTAAGGTTTAATGACTGCTCTAGTAGATTTTGGACTTGCATGGGGCCTGTGGTCACTTTGTTTTGGCCAATATCTCCCATTTGGAATGGGTGTATTTACCCAATGCTTGTACCCCATTGTATCTAGGAAGTAACGAACTTGCTTTTGATTTTACAAGCTGATAGTGAGAAGGGACTTGCCTTGTCTCAGATGAGAGTTTGGACTTGGACTTTTGAGTTAATGCTGGAACGAGTTAAGACTTTGGGGGACTGTTAGAAGGGTATGATCATGGTTTGAAATGTGAGGATATGAAATTTGAGAGGGGCCAGGGGAGGAATTATATGATTTAGTTTTGTGGACCCACCCAAATTTCATCTTGAATTTTAATCCCATAATCCCATGTGTCTTGGGAAGGACCTGGTGGGAGGTAATTGAATCATGGTGGCAGTTTCCCCCATGCTGTTCTCATGATAGTGAGTGAGTTTTCATGAGATCTGATTATTTTGTAAGCACCTGACATTTCCCCTGCTGACACTCATTCTCTCTCTCCTGCTGCCCTGTGAAGAGGTGCCTTCTGCCATTATTGTAAGTTTC
>NW_012108363.1:230084-330193 GCF_000951045.1 Mandrillus leucophaeus | reverse complement strand
TGTCTCAGATGAGAGTTTGGACTTGGACTTTTGAGTTAATGCTGGAACGAGTTAAGACTTTGGGGGACTGTTAGAAGGGTATGATCATGGTTTGAAATGTGAGGATATGAAATTTGAGAGGGGCCAGGGGAGGAATTATATGATTTAGTTTTGTGGACCCACCCAAATTTCATCTTGAATTTTAATCCCATAATCCCATGTGTCTTGGGAAGGACCTGGTGGGAGGTAATTGAATCATGGTGGCAGTTTCCCCCATGCTGTTCTCATGATAGTGAGTGAGTTTTCATGAGATCTGATTATTTTGTAAGCACCTGACATTTCCCCTGCTGACACTCATTCTCTCTCTCCTGCTGCCCTGTGAAGAGGTGCCTTCTGCCATTATTGTAAGTTTCCTGAGTCCTCCATAGCCATGCAGAATTGAGAGTCAATTAAACCTCTTTTCTTTATAAATTATCTAGTCTTGGGTATTTCTTCACAGCAACATGAGAACAGACTAATACGGACTCCATCTTTTTAAGAGAGGAGTGTCAAAGGTTTGTGACCTTTGATTCCTTACCATCAGGGGTGAGGAATTAATAAATTCAAGGATGACCAGAGTAATGCCATCTGAGTAACGCATATCTGCTGCATAAGGCAAAGAGCAATACTCATTGATACTAATCCTTAATGAAAGTTGAAAAGGGAATACAGTTATATGGGATTTTTTATAGAGGTTGCCTGACTGGCTACCCAGAGGTAGCATTATTGTATTTTATTGTAACTGAGGGCAGCAGGCAGAGCATATTTTACTTAAAATACAGAGTATGTCAATCTTTCAGGGTCGAATGATATGAGATAACCTCATTGTATAGAGCACCTGTTATTATGAGTCAAAAAGCTATGTTTTTAAAAAATATTGTTCTTCAATTAAACAAGGCAATTTAACCATTTGATATCCTGCTATTTATAATATTACTATAGTAAGTCATTCTTGGACCAGGAAGAAAGTTTCCTTAGAGAAGAAAAGAGTGGAAAAAGGAGGAGGAGAAGGAGATGGAATAAGAGGAAGAGGAATCAGAAAGAGAAGGTGAAAAAGAAAGATTGGGAAGGAAGGAGAAAAAAACAGGAGGGGGAAGAGGAAAAGAAACAGCCCTTATCGTCCATGCTGTATAGTTCACATGTTTTTCTTATTGCTCTGACTGGGTCATGTGTCATTCCTGATTTGATCACTGTATCAAGGAAATTCTATGTCTTACTGGGCAGACCCAAGGCACATAGGCACATAACCATTCCTGGTCTAGGATAGATTCAACATCTTGGAAGCATATGGACTCAAGTGGAAGAAGCGTGAGGTACCAGAGGAATCAGAGTTGTGGTTACCTAAAGCATGAGTTGATTCTAGGTAGCCAAAAACAGATATTCACTAACAGACGTCATTTAATTTAAAAATATATATATATGTATATGTATATACACACACACACACATAAAAATGTGGCATGTGTGTGTGTATGAATTAGTCACCATGACACCTAATTGAGGAATATAGGAATTTAAAAGTGAAAAAGGGGTAAAATCTTAGAAGGAAAGGGGACATGAGCATAAAGATATGTATTTTTTAAAAAATACATTTATTCAAAAGGGACTTGTAAGTCAAACATATATTTTTTAGATCTATACCTCATTAGTAAAAAATGACCATGTTAGAATGTCTCAAAGCTATGCAAAGCAAATAATATTAATTTTGAAAGATTAGGTATCTCACCACACATGGGGTGGCCAGAATGAAAAGATGAAAATGAGATTGAGTTCAGCATGAATAAAATAAAGACTGGGGAAGAACTGCTCTAGTCTAGGGACATGACCAGGCAAGTTTCAGTGGCTCTCATTATAGAAATGGATGAATCAAGTCATCATTACCAGATATTCTTGAATAACTGATTAATCTACTAATCCTTATTGCTCTTATTATGTGCTTATCAAATAACTATGCAATATTTGGCTTCCCTGTAGCTTGCTCTATAAGAAAAAGAATATCTGGCAGCCTCCTTTAATATTACTCTTTCTGAATTAATCAACTGGCATCCTGGTAAGATTCATGTGAATGTGTCGCATGAGTGGTGCAAGGTCAGGATAATCAGATCCATGCCTGTCTGTGTCTTTCCTCAAATGTCAGAGTTTTATTGACACTATCTCAATCATAAAAGCCACGAGCTACATGGAGTTCCCAAGGAGGCAGTTCTCCCTAGTAATTCCCACTCACTTGGTAATTAGAGCTGTGGGCACACTGGCTCAAGCCACTCCACAAGTCAGTCAATATTGCCAACCATACATGATAGTATACTTAAACAATACATAAATGTTATAGATTAAACATTCCACAACAAACTAAGTGACATTTAACATCAAGAGAAAAGGGATAGCAAAAAAAAAAAAAGGGTTAACAGACCAGTTCATAGACCGTGATGTAGGCCAAAAGAATATCCCGATCTGGCCCAGGTGGTTGCTGGTCTTTCACGGTAGAGTCTTTGAGGTGGACAGAGCCTTTGGTGGCAGATGCCGGTTGCTTATCACGACTGTTAGAAAGACAGTGTCTGTTAAGACAGTCATTTTGAGCTGCTGAAGTCCTGCTCTTTTTATTTCCCTAGAATCCTCTGGCGAGGACTGACAGTGAAAGAGTGTACTTTGTCCTTATCAGGTTGGGTCCAGTCTTTATTGATCAAGCAAAACATCTAGTCCCGGTTGGCAAGGTGCCTTTTGAAATGTAAGATTGAGTCTTTTTCTAAGATGGAGTTACTTATGTCAATGGTGCTCTATACAATGAGGTTATCTCATGTCATTCAACCCTGAAAGACTGACATATTCTGTATTTTAAGTAAAATATGCTCTGCCTGCTGCCCTCAGTTACAATAAAATACAATAATGCTACCTCTGGGTAGCCAGTCAGGCAACCTCTGTAAAAAATCCCATATAACTGTATTCCCTTTTCAACTTTCATTAAGAATTAGTATCAATGAGTATTGCTCTTTGCCTTATGCAGCAGATATGCATTAATCCGATTGCATTACTGTGGTCATCCTTGAATTTATTCATTCCTCACCCCTGATGGTAATATGAGTAGCACTTCCATCTGCAGCATAAAGACCTAGAGGCAAGACTATTGTATTGTCCCTTTTCTCATCCTTCTGTTTTTATACTGAGAATTTGTTCCAGATTTGAGTTCAGTCCCTGAAGTCTAAGAGAACCATCATTTTTAGTCAGCAAACTGTCTTTGCCACTTCATAGTTTAAAAAAAGAAAAGAAAAGGAGGCAGGTGCACTTTTGATACAATGGCAGCCTGGGAGACGCAAATTCCAGAGGGAATCCAGACGCAGATGCCAGAGGGCAGGCACCATGTTTCTGAACACCCTCTTCATCTGCACTCCCATACCTGAGAGGCAGTGGATCGGGATGCACTGGTGGCTGCTGCCCACCATTGTACACCAATCAGAACATGATCCATTGCCTGCAGATCAGGGTGGAAAACCACTACTGGCTGTCCATACCCTATTGACCCTGGAGCAGCAGCATGGCCATGCTACTGCAGTGTGCAGGGCAGAGGCTATGGAGGCCATGAAGGTGGCCAATACTTCCAAGGTCCCCCAACATAGATCTGTTGTAGACAAGATTGACCATCTCAATGTCATCCAGAAATGGTCCTAACTTTGTGTCATTACCTTTTGATTTTATAGATCGCGAGGCTGCCCCGTTGTTACCAGGTACCAGAACTAAAAAACTATAACTTATATAAAAATGTGAGCCTTTAGACCAGATTCTTATTTAAACAAACAAATAAGAGCATCCTGGTCTGCATATAGGATATTTGGACTCTAAACTTCTCAATACTTAAAAGTCTAATTATTCTCCTACTGTGTTTCTTGTTTCTTTAGCCTGATATGCAGATGGGGATTTCCTGAGTCACAGATAGTGTAACACATATTTTGAATGAAAGTTTTAATAAAGCCACTGGTATGGTTAGACATTATGTCCACACCCAAATCTCATTTTGAATTGCAATCCCCAGGTGTTGAGGGAGAGACCTGGAGGGAAGTGATTGGATCACGGAGGCGGTTTCCCCCAAGCTGTTCTCATGATAGTGAGTGAGTTCTCAAGAGATCTGATGGTTTTATAAGAGGCTCTTCCCCCTTCTCTCTCTCCTCACTCTCTCCTGCCACCTTGTGAAGAAGGTGCCTGCTTCCCCTCCCACCATGATTGGAAGTTTCCTGAAGCCTCCCCAGCCATGTGAAACTGACTCAATTAAACCTCCTTTGTTTATAAATAATCCAGTCTCAGGTAGTATCTTTATAGCAGTGTGGGAACAGACTAACACAGCCACAAACTATAAGTTGGGTTCTTTGCTTAAGTATGAGATACTTGATGGGGACTTTATCATGAAATATTAATTTGCTTACCTTCTTAAACTTAGATGGAAATATGAGCTTTTTTATTTAAACATACTCCTAAAAATAACATTGTCTTCTGGGATTTGACTACTAAAAGTGAACATTTAAAAGTAAAAGATATTCTCAGAACTATTTTTTTAAAACGGAGAAAAAAGTGACATTTGAAGAAGAACCTTTGGATATTTTCAGATAAGCAAACTTCTTATCTTCTCATGATTTGCATTTTAATCTCTAAATGAAGGGGATTAGGGAAGGTGGAGCAAGATGGCCAAATAGAATCCTTCAGCGTTCCCACAGGAACACCAAATATCCATGCAAGCAAACACCTTCATAAGAATCAAAAAAAGCAGGTAGTCACAGTACCTGGTTTTAACATAGTAACAAGGAAAAAGGCATTGAAGAGGGTAACACAGAGAGTCTTGCACTGTAACACATTCTCCAACTCCAGGCAGGGCAGCATGGAGAAAGAATCCACGGGCTCAGGGAAGAGAAAGTGAAGTGAGGGTGGGTTTTAGCTTTGAAACTCAGAGCCGCCCAGTCACAGTGGAATACAACATAGGGCAGAATTCTGCCAGTGCCAACTGAGGGAGCGTTTAGATCAGACAGTCATGGATCAGAAGGGACTCCTCTGCCCCAGCAGGAGAAACTCACTTCCTGGCCAACTTCACCACTGGCTGACTAAAGTGACCCGGGGCTCTGGATAAATCTGAGTGGCAGTTGGGCCATAAGGACTGCAGTCCTTGTGGAAGCCCTGGTGCTGCAGTGGACTTGCAACAACAGTTGCAGTGGCCATGATAGTGCCTGAATCACCTCTCCCCCAACTCCCAGCAATGCAGCTCCTGTAGCAACTCCTTTTACTTGGGGGAAGGAGAGGTAAGAGTACAGAGCACTATGTCTTACAACTTAGGTACCAAATCAGCCACAGTAAAACAAAGCACCAGGCATATTCCTGAAGACCCCAGTTTCATTTGTTTGCTCCTGGATGGCATTTCTAGATACAACTTCAGCCAAAAGGGAATGCACTGCCCTGATGACAGCTACACAGTCCCAGCAGGATTCACTAACTGCTGACTAAAGGGGGCTTAGACTTTGAGTAAATATCTGTGACAGCCCGACAGTGGTGGCCTCAGGCCCTGGGTGAACTCTAGTACTATGCTGGTCTGGAAAGCCATGGGCTTCAGGTGTGACTCAACATGATGATAGCTGTAGTAGCCACAAGAGTGCCTGTGTCATCCCACCCACAACTCCAAAGACAGAAAAAAAACTCCCTCACGGAGAAATACTACTTCTGATTGGGGAGAACAGAGGAAAGAGAATGAGAGACTTTGCCTGATAACCCAGGGAATTCTCCTTTTATCTTCCCCAAGTCTACCAAGTCTGTGTATCTAGGAGTTCACAAGAGTTGTAGTGTTCCTGGGCTTAGAGAATCCTCTCATGTGAAAATGCTGCAGGGACCACAGGCTTAGGTCACAACACTTAGTCCCCTTTGAATTATTGGAAAGCCCTTTCAACAAGGACAAATATAAACACACTCAGACTGAAAAGATTGAAATAAAAATCTGACTTTTCAATGCCCAGACATTGACAAATGTTCTCAGGGATCAAGAACATTCAGAAAAACATGACCTCACCAAATGAACTAAATAAGGCATCTGTGACCAATCCTGGAGTGATGACAAAAGATCAATCCTGGAGTGAAGATATGTGACCTCTCACGCAGAGAATTCAAAATATCTGTTTTGAGGAAGCTTAATGAACTCAAGATAGCACAGAAAAAAAAATTAGAATTCTATTACACAAATGTAACAAAGAGATTGAAATAATTTTTTTAAAAAATCAAGCAGAAAATTCTTGAACTAAAAAATTCAATTAACAAACTAAAATATGCATTAGAGTCTCTCAGTGGCAGAATTGCTTGAGCAGAAGAAAAAAATTAATGAGCTTGAAGACAGGCTATATATGAATAAACAATCAGAAGAGAAAAATAAGAATTAAAAAGAATGAAACACATATACAAGATTCAGAAAATAGTCTCAAGGAGGCAATTCTAAGAGTTATTGGCCTTGAAGAGAGAGAATTCGGTAGAAAGTATATTCAAGAAAATAATAACAGAGAATGTTTCAAACCTGGAGAAAGATATGAATATCCAGATACAAGAAGGTCAAAGAACACCAGGCAGATTCAACCCAAATAAGACTATTTCAAGTCATATAACAGTCACCATCATAAGTCAAAGACAAAGAACAAATTCTAAAAGCAGCAAGAGAAAAAAAATAACATATAAATGAGCTCTGATAACGTTGGCAATCAACTTCTCAGAGAAAGTCTTACGAGCTAGGAGGAAGTGGGATGACATAGTCAAAGTGCTGAAGGAAAAACACCTTTCAACCTAGAATAGTATATCTAGCAAATATTATCCTTCAAACATGAAGAAGTAAAGAGTCTTACAGACAAAAAAAAAAAGAAAAAAAACTGACAGATTTTTTTTCAACACCAGACCTCTCTTAAAAAAAAATACTAAAGGAAGGTAGTCAGTCTGAAAGAAAAGAACATTAATGAGCAACAAGAAATCATCTGAAGGTATAAAACTCACTGGTAAAAGTAAGTACACAGACAAATACAGAATATTCTAACAGTGTAACTGCAGTATGTAAACCACTCATATCTTTAAATAAAAGATAAACCTATCAAAAATAATAACTACAATTTTTTAAAAGAGACAATATAAAAGATAAAAGAGAACAAAAACTCAAAAAGCAGGGAGGGGATGATGGAATTTAAAGTGTGAAGTTTTTTAGTTTTCTCTTTGCTTGATTTTTTATTTTCTTTGCGATGAGAGTTAAATTGTCATTGGTTTAAAATAATTGGTTATAAGGGATTATTTGCAAGCCCTATTTATGGTAATCACAAAATAAACTTCTACAACAGATACACAAAAAATAAAAAGCAAGAAAATAAAACACACTACCAGAGAAAATCACTTTTGCAAAAAGGAAGACAGGAAGAAGGAATAAAGGAAGAGAGTACCATCAAAACAACCTAAAAACAAATTTCAAAAATGGCTGTAGTAAGTCTTTAAATACCAATACTAACATTGAATGTCCAATTGAAAACATACAGTGTGGTTAATGGATTAAAAAATAAGACTTAACTTTATGCTCTTTGTTGCCTACAAGAAATCCACTTCATCTAAAAATGCACAAATGGACTGAAATAGAATGAATATTTAAAGAAATCCATGCAAATGGAAACCAAAAAAGAGTAGAAGTAGCTATACATGTATCAGATAAAATAGATTTCAAGACATAAAGTGTATAAAGAGACAAAATGTCACTAATAATGATAAAGGGGTCAAATCAGCAAAACAATATAATTATTGTAAATATGTATGCATTCAATGCTGGAGCACCCATATATACAAAGCAAATATTATTAGAACTAAAGAAAAAGATAGATTCCAATACAGTAATGCCCCAACACCCAATTTTTAGCAATGCACAGGTTATCAAGACAGAAAATCAAGGATACAACAAACTTAACCTGTAATATAGACCAAATGGACATAATAGATACTTACAGAACATACATTTAACAGCTGCAGAATACAAGTCTTTCTCCTCAGCACATAAAACATTCTCAAGGATAGACTATATGTTAGACAACAAAACAATTATCAAAAATTTTTTTTAAAATATAGTCATATCAAGTAGTTTTTCTTACTGCAATGGAATAAAACTAAAAGTCAATAACAAGAGGAACTTTGAAACTATGAAACACATAGAAATTAAATGGTATTTTTCAAATAAACATTAGGTCAATGAAAAAATAAGAAGGAAATTTTAAAAATCAAGCTATAAAAGAAAATTGAAACACAACATACAAAAGCTATAAGATAGAGCAAAAGCTGTACTAAGAAATTTATAGCAATAAATGCCTATAAGAGGGAAAATTAAGAAGGAAATTTTAAAAATCATACTATAAATAAAAATTAAAGAAAATTTTAAAAAATAATGTAATGTAAACACAACATACCAAAACCTATGGGATAGAGCAAAAGCAGTACTAAGAGAGACGTTTCTAGCAATAAATGCCTACATCAAAAAACCAGAAAAACTTTAAATAAACATCACAGTGCATCTTAAAGAACTAGAAAAGCAAGTGCAAACCAAACTCAAAATTAGAAGAAGAAAAAAATGAAGATCAGAGCAGAAATAAGTGAAATGGACACTAAAATAACAATAACAAAATAACAAAAGATCAACAGGATAAAAAGTTGGTTTACTGGGGTAAACAAAACTGACAAATCTTTATCCATACCAAGGGGGAAAAAAATAGAAGACCCAAATAAATAAAATCAGAGATGAAAAGGGAGATATTATAACTGATACCACAGAAATTTAAAGGATCATTAGAGACTATTAAGCAATTATATGCCAGTAAATTGAAAAACAACTTAGGAGAAATGAATTCTTAGATACACACAACCTACCGACATTGAATCATAAAAAAAATCTAAAACCTGAATAGCCCAATAACAGGTTACAACCTAGAGGCCATAATAAAAGGGTCCCATTAAAACAAAAAAAGTTCAGGACCTGATTGTTTCACTGCAAGAACTAATACCATTTTGACTCAAACTATTCCAAAACCATGAGGGGAAGGGAATACTTTGAAACTCATCCTACACGGTCAGTATTACCCTGATACCAAAACCAAAGACACAACAACAAAAAAGAAAATTTCAGACCAATATAGTTGATAAACATAGATGCAAAAATATTCAACAAAATACTAGCAAACCAAATTCAATGACACACTAAAAAGATCATTCACCATGATCAAGTGGGATTCATCCCAGTGATACAAGGATGGGTCAAGATAGGCAAATCAATAAATGTGATACATCACATCAACAAAATGAAGGACACAAACCATATGATCATTTCAATAAATGCCAAAAAAGCATTTGATAAAATTCAACACACTATCTTGATAAAAACTTTCAACAAACTGGATATAGATGGAACATGGTGCAACATGGTAAAAGCCATATATGACAAACCCACAAAGAGTATCACATTGAATGAGAAAAAAGACTCTCTTGTAAGATCTGAAGCAAGACAAAGATGCCAACTTTCACCATTGTTATTCAACATAGTACTGGAAGTCCTAGCTAGAGAAATCAGACAAGAGAAAGAAACAAAGGGCATCAAAATTGAAAGAAAAACATCAAATTATCCATGTGTGCAGACAATCTGACATTATATTTAGAAAAACCTAAAGATTCCATCAAAAAGAAACCATTAGAACTGGTAAACAAACACAGTAAAGTTGAAGGACACAAAATCAACATGCAAAAATCTGTAGTTTTTGTATACGTCAATAGTAAATCATCTGAAAAAGAAACCAAAAAAGTAATCCCATTTATGATAGCTACAAATAAGATAAAATACTTGGGATTTAACTTAACCAAAGAAGTGAAATATCTGTACAATGAAAACTGCAAAACACTGATGAAAGTAATTAAAGAGGAAACAAACAAAATGAAAAATATTCCATGTTGATAGGTTGGAATAATCAATATTGTTAAAATCTCCATATTACTCAAAGCAATCTACAGATTCACGCAATCTCTATCAAAAAAACAACAATATTTTGCACAGAATTTTTTAAATCATAAAATATATATAGAACCACAAAAGACATTCAATAGCCAAAGCAATCCTGAGCAAAAAGAAAAAGGTTAGAAGTGTCACATTACTTAACTTCAAATAATACTACAAAGCTATTGTAACCAAAACAACTTGGAACTGGCATTGAAAACAGACACACAGACCAATGGAATAGAATAGAGAACCCAGAAATAAATCCATGAATTTACATTTGTAATAGTCCATTTTCACACTGTGGAATTATACAGTTTGACTCTATGCCCCACATATATTTCATCTTGATCTGTAATCCCCATAATCCCGACATGTGGAGGGAGAGACCTGGTAGGAGGTGATTGCATCATGGGGGCAGTATCCCTCATGCAGTTTGCATGATAGGGAGTGAGTTCTCATGAGATCTGGTGGTTTTATCAGCATCTGACATTTCCCCTGCTTTCATTCTCTCTCTCATCTGCCCCCTGCTTTCCCTTCATGCCTCCCCAGCCATGCAGAACTGTGAGTCAATTAAACCTCTTTTCTTTATGAATTACCCAGTCTCCTGAACACCGCACACCAATGGGTCTTGACTCTATCCAATTTGCCAGTCTGTGTCTTTTAATTGGGGCATTTAGCCCATTTACATTTACGGTTAATATTGTGAGTGAATTTGATGTATGATGCTAGCTGGTTATGTTGCCGTTAGTTGATGCAATTTCTTCATAGTGCTGATGGTCTTTACAATTTGGTATGTTTTTGAAGTAGCTGGTACAGGTTTTTCCTTTCCATATTTAGTGCTTCCTTGAGGAGCTCTTGTAAGGCAGGCCTGGTGGTGACAAAATCTCTCAGTATTTGCTTGTCTGTGAAGGATTTTATTTCTCCTTTGCTTATGAAGATTAGTTTGGCTGGATATGAAATTCTGGGTTGAAAATTCTTTTCTTTAAGAATGCTGAATATTGGCCCCCCCACTCTCTTCTGGCTTGTAGGGTTTCTGCAGAGATATCCTCTGTTAGTCTAATGGGCTTTCCTTTGTGGGTAACCCGACCTTTCTCTCCATCTGTCCTTAACATTTTTTCCTTCATTTCAACCTTGGTGAATCTAATGATTATGTGTCTTGGGGTTGCTCTTCTTGAGGAGCATCTTTGTGGTATCCTCTGTATTTCCTGAATTTCAGTGTTGACCTGTCTTGCTAGGTTGGGGAAGTTCTCCTGGATAATATCCTGCAGAGTGTTTTCCAAGTTGGTTCCATTCTCCCTGTCACTTTCAGGTACACCAATCAAATGTAGGTTTGATCTGTTCACATAGTCCCATGTTTCTCAGAGGCTTTGTTCATTTCTTTTCACAATTTTTTCTCTAATCATGTCTTCATGCTTTATTTCATTAAGTTGATCTTTGATCGCTGATATTCTTTCTTCTGCTTGATCAATTCCACTATTGATACTTGTGTATGCTTCATGAAGTTCTTGTGCTGTGTTTTTCAGCTCCATCAGGTCATTTGTGTTCTTCTCTAAATGAGTTATTCTAGTTAGCAATTAGTCTAACTTTTTTCAAGGTTCTTAGCTTCCTTGCATTGGGTTAGAACATGCTCTTTAGCTCCGAGGAGTTTGTTATTACCCACCTTCTGAAGCCTACCTCTGTTAATTCGTCAAACTCATTCTCCAGTTAGTTTTGTTCCAATGCTGGTGAGGAGTTGTGATCCTTTGGAGGAGTAGAGGCGTTCTGGTTTTTGGAATTGTCAGAGTTTTTACACTGATTTTTCCTCATCTTTGTGGATTTATCTACCTTTGGTCTTTGATGTTGGTGACCTTTGGATGAGGTTTTTGTGTAGATATTCTTTTTGTTGATGTTGATGGTATTCCTCTTTGTTAGTTTTCCTTATAACAGTCAGTCCCCTCTGTTGCCAGTCTGCTGGAGTTTGCTGGAGATCCACTCCAGACCCTGATAGATTGGGTATAACCAGCAGAGGCTGCTGAAGAGCAAAGATTGCTGACTGTTCCTTCCTCTGGAAGCTTCATCCCAGAGGGATATCCACCAGATGCCAGCTGGAGCACTTCTGTATGAGGTGTCTGTAGACACCTGCTGAGAGGTGTCTCCCACTCAGGAGTCATGGGGGTTAGGGACCCACTTGTGGAGCCAGTCTGTCACTTAGCAGAGCTCGAGAACTGTAATGGGAGATCTGCTGCTCTCCTCAGTGCTAGCAGGCAAGAGTGTTTAAGTCTGCTGAAGCTGCACCCACAGCTTCCCATTTCCCCAGGAGCTCTGTCCCAGGGAGATGGGAGTTTTATCTATAAGCCCCTGAGTGGGGCTGCTGCCTTTCCTTCAGAGATGCCCTGCCCAGAGAGGAGGAATCTGGAGAGGCAGTCTGACTACAGTGGGTTTGTCGAGTTGTGGTGGGCTCCACTCAGTTGGAACTTCCTGGTGGCTTTGTTTACACTGTGAGGGGAAAACTGCCTACTCAAGCCTCAGTAATGCCAGATGTCCCTTCCCCAAACCAAGCTGGAACATCCCAGGTTGACTTCAGACTGCTGTGCTGGCAGTGAGATTTTCAAGCCAGTGGATCTTAGCTTGCTGGGCTCTGTGGGGGTGGGATCCACTGAGCAAGACCTTTGGCTTCCTGACTTCAGGCCCCTTCCAGGGGAGTGAATGGTTCTGTCTTGCTGTTGTTCCAGGTGCCACTGGGGTATGAAAAAAACTCCTGTAGCCAGCTCGGTGTCTTGCCAAACAGCCACCCAGCTTTGTGCTTGAATCCCAGGGCATTGGTGTTGTAGGCAACTAAGGGAATCTCCTGGTCTGCAGGTTGTGAAGACAGTAGGAAAAATGTAGTATCTGGACCAGAATGCACCCTCCCACATGGCACAGACCCTCACAGCTTCTCTTGCTAGGAGAGGGAGTTCCCCAACCCTTCGGGCTTCCTGGGTGAGCCAATGCCCAACCCTGCTTCATCTTGCCCTCCGTGGGCTTCATGCACTAACTAGTACCAATGAGATGAGCTGGGTACCTCTATTGGAAAGGCAGAAATCACCTGCCTTCTGCAACTGATCTCGCGGGGTGCTGCAGACTGAAGCTGTTCCTATTTAGCCATCTTGCCAGCCAGACCTCAAAGATATGCATATGCTCAAAATAAATGGATGAAGGAAGATTTACCAAGCAAAGCAAAAAAATAAAAAAAATAAAAAAATAAAAAAGCAGGGGTTGCAATCCTAGTCTCTGATAAAACAGACTTTAAACCAACAAAGATCAAAAGAGACAAGGCCATTACATAATGGTAAAGGGATTAATACAACAAGAACTAACTATCCTAAATATATATGGAAGCAATACAGGAGCACCCAGATTCATAAATCAAGTTCTTAGAGACCTACAATGAGACGTAGACTCCCACACAATAATAGTGGGAGACTTTAACACCCCACTGTCAATATTAGACAGATCAATGAGACAGAAAAGTAACAATGATATTCAGGACTTGAATTCAGCTCTGGACCAAGGGAACCTAATACACATCTACAGAACTCTCCACCCCAAATCAATAGAATATACATTCTTCTCAGCACCACATCACACTTATTCCAAAATTGACCACATGAGTGGAAGTAAAACACTCCTCAGCAAATGCAAAAGAATGGAAATCATAACAAACAGTGTCTCAGACCACAGTGCAATCAAATTAGAACTCAGGATTACAAAACACTCAAAACCACACAACTACATGGAAACTGAACTACCTGCTTCTGAATGACTACTGGGTAAATAACGAAATTAAGTTAGAAATAAAGAAGTTCTTAGAAAACAATGAGAACAAAGACACAAGGTACCAGAATCTCTGGGACACAGCTAAAGCAGTGTTGAGAGGGAAATTTATAGCACTAAATGCCCACAGAAGAAAGCAGGAAAGATCTAAAATCGATACCCCAATATCACAACTAAAGGAACTACAGATGCAAGAGCAAACAAATCCAAAAGCTAGCAGAAGACAAGAAATAACTAAGATCAGAGCAGAACTGAAGAAGATAGAGACACAAAAAATCCTCCAAAAAATCAATGCATCCAGGAGCTTTTTTTTTTAAGACTAACAAACTAGATAGACCACTAGCCAACTAATAAAGAAGAAAAGATAGAAGAATCAAAAAGACACAATGAAAAATGATAAAAGAGATGTCAGCACCAACCCCACAGAAATACAAACCATCATCAGAGAAAGATCTCTATGCAAATAAACTAGAAAATCTTGAAAAAATGGATAAATTTCTGGACACATACATCCTCCCAAGACTAAACTAGGAAGAAGTTGAATCTCTGAATACACCAATAACAGGCTCTGAAATTGAGGCAATAATTAATAGCCTACCAACCAAAAAAAGTCCAGGACCAGAAGGATTCACGGCTGAATCCAGAGCTACAAAGAGGAGCTGGTGCCGTTTCTTCTGAACTATTCCAAACAATACAAAAAGAGGGACTCTTCCCTAACTCATTTTATGACGTCAGCATCATCCTGATACTAAAACCTGGCAAAGACACAACAACCAAAAATTTCAGGCCAATATCCCTGATGAACATCGATACGAAAATCCTCAATAAAATACTGGCAAACTGAATCCAGCAGCACATCAAAAAGCTTATGCACCGCGATCAAGTTGGTTTCATCCCTGGGATACAAGGCTGGTTCCACATATGCAAATCTATAAACGTAATTCATCACATAAACAGAACCAATGACAAAAAACACATGATTATCTCAATAGATACAGAAAAGACCTTCGATAAAATTCAACACCTCCTTCATGTTAAGAACTCTCAACAGACTAGGTATTGATTGAACAAATCTCAAAATAGAGCTATTTATGACAAACCCACAGCCAATATCATACTGAATGGGCAAAACCTGGAAGCCTTCTCTTTGAAAACCAGCACAAGACAAGGATGCCCTCTCTCACCACTCCTATTCAACATAGTATTGGAAGTTCTAGCCAGGGCAATTAGGCAAGAGAAAGAAATAAGGGGCATTCAAACAGAAATGCAGGAAGTCAAATTGTCTCTGTGTGCAGATGACATGATTGTATATTTAGAAAAGCTTATAATCTCAGCCCAAAATCTCCTTAGGCTGATAAGCAGCTTCAGCAAAGTCTCAGGATACAAAATCAAGGTGCAAAACTCACAAGCATTCCTATACACCAATAATAGACAAACAGAGAGTGAAATAATGAGTGAACTCCCGTTCACAATTGCTACAAAGAGAATAAAATACCTAAGAATACAACTTACAAGGGATGTGAAGGACCTCTTCAAGCAGAACTACAAACCACTGCTCAAGGAAGTAAGAGAGGACTCAAACAAATGGAAAAACATTCCATCCTCATGGATAGGAAGAATCAATACCGTGAAAATGGCCATACTGCCTAAAGTAATTTATAGATTCAATGCTATCCCCATCAAACTGCTATTGACTTTATTCACAGAATTAGGAAAAAAAAAACTACTTTAGATTTCATATGGAGCCAAAAAATAGCCCACATAGTCAAGACAATCTTAAGCAAAAAGAACAAAGCTGCAGGCATCATGCTACCTGACTTCAAACTATACTACAAGGCTACCGTATCTAAAATAGCATGGTACTGGTACCAAAACAGATATATAGACCAATGGAACAGAACAGAGGCCTCAGAAATAACACAACACATCTACAACCATCTGATCTGTGACAAACCTGACAAAAACAAGCAATGGAGAAACTATTCCCTATTTAACAAATGCTATTGGGAAAACTGGCTAGCCATATGCAGTAAACTCAAACTGGACCCCTTCCTTACACTTTATACTAAAATTTACTCAAGATGGATTAAAGATATGACCTAAAACTATAAAAACCCAAGAAGAAAACCTAGGCAATACCTTTCAGGACATAGGCATGGACAAATACTTCATGACTAAAACACCAACAGCAATGGCAACAAAAGACAAAATTGACAAATGGGACCTAATTAAACTAAAGAGCTTCTGCACAGCAAAAGAAACTATCATCAGAATGAACAGTCAACCTACAGAATGGGAGAAAATTTTTGCCATCTATTTATTTGACAAAGGGCTAATATCCAGAATCTACAAGGAACTTAAACAAATTTACAAGAAAAAGACCAACAACCCCATCAAAAAGTGGGTAAAGGATATGAACAAACACTTCTCAAAAGAAGACATTTATGCAGCCAACAAACATATGAAAAAAAGCTCATCATCACTGGTCATTAGAGAAATGCAAATCGAAACCACAATGAGATATCATTTCATGCCAGTTAGAATGGGGATCATTAAAAAGTCAAAACACAACAGATGCTGGAGAGGATGTGGAGAAATAGGAATGCTTTTACACTGTGGGTGGAAGTGTAAATTAGTTCAACCATTGTGAAAGACAGTGTGGCGATTCCTCAAGGACCTAGAACTAGAAATACCATTTGACCCAGCAATCCCATTACTGGGTATATACCCAAAGGATTATAAATCATTCTAGTATAAAGACACATGATCACGTATGTTTATTGCAGCACTATTCACAATAGCAAAGACTTGGAACCAACCCAAATGCCCATCAAAGATAGACTGGATAAAGAAAATGTGGCACATATACACCATGGAATACCATGCAGCCATAAAAAAGGATGAGTTCATGCCCTTTTGCAGGGACATGAATGAAGCTGGAAACCATCATTCTCAACAAACTAACACAAGAACAGAGAACCAAACACCACATGTTCTCACTCATAAGTGGGAGGTGAACAATGAGAACACATGGACACAGGGAGGGGAACATCATACACCAGGGCCTCTCAGGGGGTGGTGGGCTAGGGGAGGGGTAGCACTAATATAGATGACAGGTTGATGGGTGCAGCAAACCACTGTGTCACGTGTATACCTATGTAACAAACCTGTATGTTCCGCACATGTGTCCCAAAACTTAAAATATGATGAATGCATTTTTTAAAAAACCTGTTACCTGGAGCAAAATATAAAAATAAAATAAAATAATAAATTACCCAGTCTTGGAAGTTCTTTATAGCAGTGTGAAAAATAAACTAATACAACAGTCAACACATTTTTTAGAATGGCTCCAAGAATATACATTGAGGAAACAACAGTCTCTTCAATAAATGGTGCTGGGGAAACTGGATATTCATATGCAGAAAAAGGAAACTAGACCCCTAACTCTCCCCATATACAAAAATCAAATCAAAATGGATTAAAGACTTAATCTATGACTTCAAACTATGAAACTACTGCAAGAAAACATTGGGGAAAATCTCCAGGATATTAGAGTGGGCAAAGACTTGACTAATACATCCCACAGGCACAGGCAACCAAAGCAAAAATAGACAAATGGGATCACATCAAGTCAAACTTCCGTACAGCAAAGGAAATCATCAACAAACTAAAGAGACAGTCCACAGAATGGGAGAAAATACTTGCAAACTACCCTCCTGACAAGGGATTAATAAGCAAAATATATGAGAAGCTCAAACATCTCAACAAATAATTTGATTAGAAAATGGGCAAAAGATCTATGTAGACATTTCTCAGAAGAAGACATAAAAATGGCCAACAGGTATATGAAAACATGCTCAACATTGCTAATCATCAGAGAAATGCAAATCGAAACTACAATGATACATCGTCTGACCCCGGTTAAAATGGCTTTTAAGCAAAAGACAGGTAATAATGGATGCTGGAAAAGATATAACAAAAGAGGAATTTCCATACTCTGTGGGAATATAAGTAGTACAGCCACTCTGAAGAACAGTATGGAGGTTTCCAAAAAAACTATGAACAGAACTACCATACGATCCAGGAAATTCACTCCCAGGTATATATCCCAAATGAAAGGTTATTATTATTATCTAAGAAATATCTCCATTCCCATCTTTATTGCAGCACTATTCCTAATCACCAAGATATGGAATCACCCAAAGTGTCCATCATCGAATGAATGGATAAAGAAAAATGTGGTACATATACACAATGGAATATTATTCAGCCATAAAAAATGACATCTTGTCATTTTCAAAAATATAGTGGAACTAGGGAATATTATGTTTATTGAAATAAGACAAGTATCACATTTCTCACTCACAGGTGGGAACTAAAAAAGACATTGAATTCATGGAGATAGAAAGTAGAAAGATGGCTACCAGAGGATGGGAAGGAAAATGAGACCTGGGACAAAGAGGGGATGGTTAATAGGCACAAAAAATACACTGAGATAGAAGGAATGAGATCTAGTGTTCAGGAACACAACAGGTGACCATAGTTAACAATAATTTATTGTATATTTCAAAATAACTAAAGGAGTGAAATTGGAAAGTTCCTAATACAAACAAACGATAAATGCTTGAGGAGGTGGATCCCAATTACTCTGATTTGATCATTACACATTGTATGCTTGTATCAAAAAATCACATGTACACCATAAATATATACAACCATTATGTATCCATAATAATTTAACACAACTTTTAAAAAATCAAAATAGTAATAAATGAAGGCGAACAACCATACAGAGTTTGAAGTCTCCTGAAACCCTAACATCCCCAGAATCTATGGTTGATTCTTTCTTGGGAGGGAAAATTACTATATTCTAGGCATCTACCTTTGAAAACAGTATTCTTCAATCTGTATAGCCTCTGAGCTACATATTATTTTCACATCAATGTGATTTATCTCCTAAGCTATATTTTAAAAGCATTGAATTCCAGGATATTCCACCATACTTTATATCCTAATCACATATACCTTTCTTCCTTGCACAGTATATACACTTCAGAAATACCCATCTAAATACTCACCAGGCATGGGGATGGGCACGGTGGCTCACACCTGTAATGCCAGCACTTTGGGAGGCTGAAGCAGGTGGATCACAAGGTCAGGAGTTCAGGACCAGCCTGACCAGCATGGTGAAACCCCATCTCTACTAAAAATGCAAAAAAATTAGCCGGGCATGGTGGTGCAACGCCTGTGGTCCCAACTACCCGGGAGGCTGGCTCTGTTATTTCAATCCTAATATAACTAAACTAAAACACAAACAGACAAAGAAAAAAAAAACAGGACAATCAGAGAGATGGAAGCACTGGATATTTAATGATGCTAAACAATAACTGTGATTTTTATGGGCGGAGGCGAATTGAAGGAGGGTGTGATAACAATATTGGTTTTTTTAAAAGCAGAATTCCTATCATTTATGTTGAAAATGTTACAGATGAAGCTATACGAAATACACGGTTTTCTTCAAAATAATCTACAAAAGGGAAGATTACTAAATAGTTAATAATACGAACAAATTTAGAAATGAGTTGGCAATTGTTTAAACTGTTGATAGGTACATGGGGTATCATATTTCTGTATCTACTGTTGTGTATGTTTTAAATTTTCATAAATTTTTTTTTTACAAAAAGAAATGTGTTGGCTGAGAAAACTTTGCAGCTCTTTGGATGCTTAACATACATGGACTGCACTGATGAGAGAAATTTACCAAAAAAGAAGGAGGAGGAGGAGGAGGAGGAGGACAAGAACAAGAAGAACAAGAACAAGAAGCGAGGAGAAACCTAAGAACAAAAAGAGCATCAGAGAAATATTAGAGAAACTTAGATCTAAAGGTGTTCTTTGATAAAAAATTAAAGGGAAAAATTCTAATAGTGCTCTAGGGGTGGGTCAACCACATAAAATTCACCTGTAACATGCTTTTGGTGTGATTCATTAACTCAGAGATGGTTTCCAGAATACTATTACCTTTGATGGGGTTCAGGATATGCTACCCCAAACTAGGACACTGTGGCAAACTGAATATTTTTAGCTGAAGGAATTTGAGAAATGGCAGATGCTGGAAGGACTTTCTGACCTACTTTGCTGAAGCAGGTCATAAGACCTTTCTGTGAGAGGTGCCCTCACTATACCAGAAGGAAAGGAGTCTCCTTACATCTGAAGATGGAGAAATGCCAAAAGGAATCTTAATGAATAAGCCTTACTAAGTTTCCTCCAGTTTACTCCACTTAGCTCATACCCTTTTGTCCTATTACTTTTTTTTCCCGTAACTCTCCGTTCTTAATCACACTTAGTATAAAAACGCTTCGGCTTAACCATTTATTAGGGGTCTTCATTTCCTTATGAAGCTCCATGTCACATAAAACATACATTAAAAGAATTAGTATGATCTTTTCCTGGTAATCTGTCTTTTGTTATAAAACTCCAGCTGAGAACCTAGAAGGGCAGAATGAAAAGATTTTCTCCCTCTCTTACAGTTTTTGTTGACCACAAAGAGGCAGAAAAAACCTGGAATACTCTACTCAACCCAGGGACTGCAGTTGAAGTCTGGGACAACTGTCAAATCTGAAAGAAGATAAGAATTCTTACCATATCAGTTTCCGGGTTCTCTGTCCATAGAGCCTAATCAAGAGAGGAAGGTTATTAATAAAGCCGTTTTCTTGTCACTTCCTTTCCAAATTCAGATTTGTAGGAGAAAAGTATTTGTAAGAACAAATTTTTTGAGTTGTGATTCTTGTGAACTTGTTTTTGGGGTATTCATTGGTTATTGATCCTTTCTCAGGGACAAGTATTAGTTTCCTGTTTATCTTGTTTAGTGTCCTGTAAACTTGGCTTGACTTTCTACCTGTCTGGGCAGACAGACTGTTGGGCCAACAACATCTGCAGGCAGTCAACCATGACACTGGGGATGCCAAGAGTAGGCTGAACAGAAACAGAGTTTGCACATCATTTGCTGCTAATGTCCTACCAACCTTTTGCTGTCTCTAGTGAGGTGGAGAGGGTGGTGTCTTCATCTGTTTTCCCTTTGGCTATCTTTGGAAATAATTTTGGTTCTTGGGAGGTCTGTATCTTTGCAAATTTCTTTTAGGACACCTCTTTTGTCCATGGATAAGTCATAAAAGGCTTACTGGTTTTGGTTTTGAGTCACTTGGAATAGATGTATTTTTGGGTTAAAAAAAAAAAAAAAAAAAGGGTTAAGTTCTGCCAGGAATATTTACTGTTTGTCCCAAACAAATGATTTTTTAAAGTGCTCTAAGGACAGAAGGTGACTTTTTTAAGTGCTCTAAAGTGAGAAGTGGGCCTAATCAGAAGTTGATATTCACAGCCTGAGAGGAGCTGTGATTTTCTAAGGCCTGTCTGCTCTTTGTATTTTATATTGCTCCTTCCATGGGAACTTGTCGACGAACACTCCTTTCTCAAAACCCTACTGATTCTATGTTCTGCCAGTGCTGCCCAACCTTCTCTTGGCATGATCTGCTGAGGATAATTTGAAATTTCACTGGCTTCTTCGGGAAACTTCTGATCTTCCCACACTGGCCCCCCAAGGTCTCTTTCTCCCCATTGCTTCTGCTCTTCCACAGTCCTTTTGGCACCTCCCATCCTCATTCAGTTCTCCTAAATTCCAAGGTTCCCTTCCTAGGTCGTACCCTTTTCCATGTCAGCCTCTTAATCACTGAACTTTAGGTCCCTTTGTTGCTAGGTACTCAGCTTCCTCCAAAAGCAAATAACTGAGGTTGGAAAGAAAAAAGTCTAATTGACAATAAACTGAATATTTTATCCACTCAGATGGGCTTTGAAGACATCCAGACAACTGCTGGATATTTCTCCAGTCACTTCCCTAAAATGTAGCTTTCAGCCGCCATAAGATTACATGTCAGGGCAAAGGAAATCTAAAAAGCCTTCTCCACAAATACTGGTGAGAAGTGTTTGCCCTCATACTGAATAGGTAACCTCAACTTGTCCCATTTATCTGAAATACAATTCAGATAAAAATATGAAGTGGATATAAAGCAGTGAGTTTGTATTACTATTTTACTGACTTGTGGCTATAATTTTAGAATAAATTCTATGTCTCTTAGTGTCTATCTGTATGTATGTGTATGTCTATATATTAATATGTATGTTACATATATTTTTTTTCCATCTCCAGGTAATTTTACCAAATTAATTTATAAAACCCATTAAAGGAGTTCTATTCGAAATTGTTTAGGGAGGAATGAGCACTTATGTAAATTAATTATTCCTGAAACTCTCAGAAATATAGAAACATTCAAACTTTTTCTTTTTCTTCTTTTTTTTGATTCACATGAGGTAGGTTATTCTTTGATATATAAAGCTAGTTTTAAGATTTTCGATAAATAAAATCAGATATGTCTTCAGAGTTGTAAGTTTTTCTACGTAGATTTACTAGTCAATCAAACCTGTCTCTACGAGATGTTTAAGATTATGAAACTATAAATTTAACCTAGGAACAAATTGTACAATAAAAATAAATTGCTTTCTGGTTCTATGAGTTGAGCTGTTTTTAGATTCCACATATAAATGAGATCATGCAATATCTGTCTTTCTCTAGCTGACTTACTTGATTTAACATAATGTCCCCCAGTTTCATCTGTTATTGCAAATGACAGAATATCCTTCTTTTTTAAGATTGAGTAATATTCCATTATATACACAGATGTATACATACACACACAGATATACATACATATATATATATATTTTTTTTTTTTTGAGATGGAATTTCACTCTTGTTGCCCAGGTTGGAGTGCAATGGCGTGATCTTGGCTCACTGCAACCTCCACCTCCCAGGTTCAAACGATTCTCCTGCCTCAATTTCCCAAGTAGCTGAGATTACAGGAATCTGCTACCATGTCCAGCTAATTTTTGTAGTTTTTAGTAAAGACAGGGTTTTGACATGTTGACCAGGCTGGTCTGCAACTCCTGACCTGGTGGTCTACCTGCCTCAGCCTCACAAATTGCTGGGATTACAGGCATCAGCTACAGCGCCCAGCCCTATATTTTATATTTTTTATGACAGACATTCTAACGTGTGAGATAATTTTGATTTGCATTTCCCTGATGATTAGCGACATTGAGCACCTTTTCATATACTTCTTGACTATTAGTATGGGTTCTTTGGAGAAATATCTTTTCTGGTCCTTTGACCATTTTTTAATGCAGTTATTTATTTTTTGATTTTAGGTGTTTGGCCTGCTATTGAGTCGAATGAGTTCCTTATATATTTTGGATATTAAACTCTTATCAGATATATGGTGTGCAAATGTTTTCTCTCATTTCCTAGGTTGCTTTTTAAGTCTATTGATTGCAGAAGCTTTTCGGTTTGATTTAATATCATTTGTCTATTTTTGCTTTTGTTGCCTATGCTTTTGGTATCACATCCAAAAAAAAAAAAAAATCATTGCCCAGACCTATTTCAAGAAGGTTTTCCATATGGCTTCTTCTAGTAGTTTCATGGTTTCAAATATTACATTTCATGTTAATGTAATTAATCTTATCTTAAGTCTTTACTATTTTGAAGTTATTTTTGTATATGATGTAAGGGTCAACTTTTATTTTTCTGCATGTGGATATCCAGTCTTCTTAACACCATTTATTGAAGAAACTATCTTTTCCTCATTTTGTATGCTTGGCACCCTTGTGAAGATCCATGAACTGATTTCACTCATAGAAGCAGAGAATAAAATGGAGGTTGTCAGGGGCTGGAGGAGGACGGTAAAATGGAGAGATGGTGGTTGAGGGGTACATAGCTTCAATTATGTAAGATGAAAAAATTTGGGAGATCTAATTTACGATAAACTTACCAAAAATTAATAATATTTTTGTGCATTTGAAATTTCCTAAGATTGTAGATCTTAAATGTTCTTACCACAAAGGAAAAAAGGAACAAGGGAAGGAAGGAAGGAAGGAAGGAGGGAAGGAAGGGAGGAAGGAAGGAAGGAAGGAAGGAAGGAAGGAAGGAAGGAAGGAAGGACGGACGGACTTTCTGAGGTGATGGATATATTAATTACCTTGATTGTAGTGATTATTTCACAATGTATATGTATGTCAAATCATCAACTTGCGCACCTTAAATATACACAATTTTTAATTTTCAAATATGCCTCAATAAAAATAAGTAAAGTCTTTCACGTATCCTGTTTGTCTTGGTCAACCACATTAAAATATAACTGTCTAAAAACTAAAAATAATCAAAGTTAAAATTAAAGCAAGTTATGAAACTGGCAGACCTATCAGACACGTCAAAGATTCAAACCAGGAAGGGCATGGAAATCCGCAGGATGCCAGGTTCATATTTGCTTTGCTGCTGGTTGGAAAAAGCCTATGTGATGCCAATAATTCCCATGCCTCCATATGACAGATGCTTCTTTCTCCTCACATTCTACAGTGAATCCTTCGAGAGAATAGCAAAGACCAGCTTTATTTAGACTTGTGAAAATGTGAAGATGTTCCAGCCACTATGATTTTCCACCTCTTCTGTCAAAAGAAATTCTAATTCTACATTATCTGCATGCCTTTGAAAGAATCAGCTGTTGGCTTTCTGAGACCAGATTAAAACAGAATAATAATTATTAACATATGTCGAATATGTTTGATAATGAAGAAAGGAGAAAATACGTATAAAGAGATAAAGGTGAGACATGTTGAAGTAAAAACATTGTGTTGTATGTCCAGGAACCAAAGTCTAATCCAGTTCTGACATTAGTCCTGCCTTTTGAACAAAGTCACCTAAAGCTCTTGAAAAATTAAGCAGTTACTTAAGTCATTCAGTAAACTATAAAGTATTAGAAATTATGTGATTGTATATGTGCATATACTTATATATTTGTGTGCATATAAGAGTATGTATAGTGTGTATAAGCATATGTATACATACATATATACATGTATGTTTATATAGTGTGTATATGTATATATACCTACATATATGTAGGTATACAAACATATACATGTATATGTAGGTATACAAACATATACATGGTATTCCTACACACATGTAGATATGCAAACACATGCATGCATACGTATGCCTACATACATGTAGGTATACAAACACATGCATGCATACGTATGCCTACATACATGTAGGTATACAAACACATACATGCATATGTATGCCTACATGCATGTAGGCATACAAACACATGCATGCATATACAAACACATACATGCATACACATGCCTACATATATGTAGGCATACAAACACATACATGCATCCGTATGCCTACATACATGTAGGCATACAAACACATACATGCATCCGTATGCCTACATACATGTAGGCATACAAGCACATACATGCATCCGTATGCCTACATACATGTAGGTATACAAACATATACATGTACACACACACATATATATAACGTTACATATATACTTAGCCATCAAAAAGCTCTCAAATTTTCTTTTTTCTTCATTCCCTTTATGAGCTATTCAAAAGTTCAAGTATTCTTAAACACAGGCAATTTGCATGGTGCTGTTAGAATACATATATTCATTATATGTCTATAACAAGACATGCACTTTCTTATTATAAAAAGCTCTCAAATTTTCCATTTCTTTGCTCTGCAGGCTCAGACTCTCTTTGAAAACCTAAGACTATATGCTAAGGACTTTGAATATCAGTCAGCAGATAATGTTCATTAATCCATCTATTTCATCCTTTTGTCCATCCATCCATTCATCCATTCAGTGTTCTCCAGACTCCAAGGTAGTAGATAGTGACATGGTGAGGTTTGATATCTAACAGGAAAGAAAATAAGAAATTATCCCAGTTCTACTTCGTTGTTACTATTTGTTTGTTTCTTATTTTAAGTACTGTTTTTTAATTTATAGAAAGGATGGCAGATAATGGGTTCCTGAGGGGAAGGAGCACGTATTCTCATATATCTCCAGGAATTAGTGAGGTACTCACAAGTATTTGGAAAAATGAATGTATGAACATATATATACATGAAGGCACTTCAAGGCTAACATGCTGAAAGCTTCTCTAGGAATACAGAATTACTTGAAGAAATCTTGTCTGAGGTTTATTATGAGAGATGAAATCAGAGACTCAAAGAAAGGAATATTTCCTTATTCCTCTTGTGTTGAAACTTTACCATGTTTGGGCAGTGGAGGACAACGGAGAGAGGAGAAAAGAGAGGAAAAGGAGAAAGGGAGGAAGTGGGAAAAACAGTCTGCAGTGCTGTACACATGGCCAAAAGAAGAAAAAAGTAGATGGTGTATAAATGTAGCATTACTGGCTGGGTGCAGTGGCTTATGTCTGTAATCCCAGAACTTTGGTAGGCCAAGGCGGGCGAGTCATCTAAGGTCAGGAGTTTGAGACCAGCCTGGCCAACGTGGTGAAACCCAATCTCTACTAAAAATACAAAAGTTAGCCAGGCATGATGGCAAATGCTTGTAATCCCAGCTACTTGGGAGGCTGAGGCAGGAGAATCACTTGAACTCGGGAGGCAGAGGTTGCAGTGAACTGAGATCTAGCCATTTTACTCCAGCCTGGGCGATAGAGCAAGACTCTGTCTCAAAAAAAATAAAAAGAGTAGCATTATCACTAGTTATCCATAGTCCTCTGCCCCGTCATTTCAAATCCAAGTCATTTCTATTTTAAGAATAATGAAAATGTTGTACTAGTGCCATTAATGAATATTAATCTAGTTAAAATATCAATTTTTAAAAATAAATTTAGAAACAAAAAGTTCTATTCATCTGCTTGCCACCAAAAAACAAGAGAGAGAGAATTGCTTAATGTATATCAAGCATGGCAGGAAAAAAAGAAAAAAAAAACATATGCTTAACGTTTTAGTTTCTTTGCCTCTGTGATGTTTGGTGATTGCTTAATATATGTATGTTAAAAAATAACTAGACGTGATGGTTAGCTTTGTTTGCTATTATAGTATGTCCGCCTGAAAACTGTTTCCAAAATTTTTTTGGTAACTTGCAACCTTAACGCTATGCTAAGTAATACATATTTTAAACTCATATTAATTTTAAATATTAAATATATTAATAGATTGAAGGCATTAAATATTAAAGATATGAAAATTATTAACTAAAAATCATAAGATAAACTCACTTATTAAAAAATCGTAAGTTTAAATTTGTACTTTTGTCATATTATTTTTATATGGTATAGAAAGGCTAAATATATTTCAGTCTCTTAACAAACATAAAATATTCTATAGCAGAAAATTTTTTGCTTTAGAAAATATAAAAAATTCTTCCCCATAGAATTCATATATTCTATGAGGAACTATACACTTTTAAAACTTGTGAGATGAAATAGTCACAAAATTTTCTAGTGTGCTATAGAATGTTGGTATGTGACAGACAATTCACAATTGCCTACTTTATAGTTTTCTCCATAAAAGAGAGGTCACTAATGGCTAAAATTTATAATTAATATATGTAAATGAAATTACTAGAAACTGTAAGCATAAAGGAAAACAACTTTGTAGGCCGGGTATGTGAGGTATGAAGAATATGTTTTTGTTCTGAGGAAATGAAAATAATTATATTCTAAGATAGAATATAGGGCCAGGCATGATGGCTCACGCCTGTAATCCCAACACTTTGGGAGGTCGAGGCAGGCGAATCATGAGGTAAGGAGATCGAAACTATCCTGGCCAAAATGGTGAAACCCCGTCTCTAATAAAAATACAAAAATTAGCTGGGTGTGGTGGCACATGCCTGTAATCCCAGTTACTTGGGAGGCTGAGGCTGGAGAATCGCTTGAACCCGGGAGGCGGAGGTTGCAGTGAACCAAGATCGCACCACTGCACTCCAGCCTGGTGACATAACAAGACTCCATCTCAAAAAAAAAAAAAAAAAAAATTGTGTGTGTGTATGTGTGTGTATATATATATATATATATATATATATATATATATATAGAGAGAGAGAGAGAGAGAGAGAGAGAGAGAAGGAGAGAATGACTGTTTATTCCAAAATGAGAAAAAAGTATAGATGTGTTTAAAAAAAACAAAAAAAACAAGAAAGAGAAGAAGAAGAAGGAGGAGGAGGAGGATGAGGAGGAGAAGAAGATTGTATAATAGGTGTGAAGGAAAGGAATTTTCTGTGTACTCCAGCTGCTAAGATTGAATGGATTTACTTACAAGTTTTTAAAACATACTGACCCTTAATTTCAAAAGTCTACTGAAGCAAAACTAGAATAACACAGTTTTCTTGGATTGTTGGTCTGCTCTTATTAGTAAACTGTAACAAGGTGTTCTTCATCTTTTAAGTAGGCTGCCTAGGACACAAAATTTTTTTTCTTCTATGTAAATAATTTTCCTATGATTTATGTTCATTTAATTGGGTCTTTTATTACTTAGGAAAACTAAGTCATCTCAAAATCAAAGGAGTTACATTTTGCTTAAAACAATGTAAACTTCTTTATTTGCCTTTGCCTTTGGAATTTTTTTTTGTCATTTTGGTTAAATAACTCTCTCTGTCCATATGTATACACACACACACACATATATATAGAGATAGATAGATAGATAGTTTCATAGTAATCTTTGATCTGTTATTCAAACCTTTTAATATTTTTGACAAACTTCCTAAAATCAAATCTAAACGAAGTCTTTTCAATCTCAAACTAATTTTAGGATTTTCCAGAGGGTCTGGGGGGGGCAGAAAAAATATATATATATATATATGAAGGTTCTCCTTATAAAAAGAGAGATATTAAAATGTTTCATATTCTAAGTTACAAGGGAAACACTGTAAAATAAAAAGTGATATTTAACCTTCTTTATATTTGTTAGTCATTTCAAGTATTTTGTCATTTAAAGATAGTTTTACATTCATGCTTTCCTGAAAGCTTTTGCAAAGTACAGATTTATGATCATTTTAAGGTCATGCCATTAGACCGGGTAAGAATTTCCAAAACGCTAATGAAGAATCTGATGTGTTCATGAAACTGTTACCAGAAAAAGTGGTCTAGATTCAGATCCCCAGAGAGGGTTCTCGGATCTTGTGCAAGAAGGAATTCATGGAGTCTCAAAGTTCAGTGAAAGAAGCAAGTTTATTCAAAGTTACTGCATTGCAGAGTTCAATGTCTTCAGGAAGCAAGTGGAGGAGCGCACCATATTTGTTTTAAGTTTTTGTGTATAGAGGTCTTTGCTATGCAAAGACTAAACTAAGCTGTACTTATGTACAGGTGAGCAGACAAAATGACAAAATTTATTATTCTATTGAGTTAAAGAAAACTACCCTTGACACTTTAATGTGTGAGTGCATCAAAGCATAAGTGTTATTTTCTTGAAAGCACATATTTTTACGGGTATTGGGACATCTGGACTGTCTACTGTTGTCAGAGTGTGTCCTTATAGGGTTAGGCTGTTTCCTCAACTATAAACATCTCAGGACCATGGGTTGTGACTGACAAGGAAAGTGCCTTGCTTGTTTAAAATGGAGTTGATTTTAAAATGGTGTTACTCTCCTGGGCTTCTGCTTCTGTAACAAAACTACTAACCCAAGATCAAGCAAACAGTGATTAATTACATGGAACTGAACGAACTGAAATACAATTATTATGATTTTTGTTTTGGAAAACTGATAGTTCTTCAATGTCTTGTTTTCAGATCTAATGGATGACTTTGTTCTTTTCTCTTAAGCTATCTATAGCTTACAACTATTTGGTAAAGTATGCCATTGTAAACAAAAATGAAACACTTATTTTTTTCTTCCTATCTAATCCTCTGAAATTCAGAAACTCTTATTAAATATTCATATTTTTATGGCAATGTGTTATTTGCATAAGTTCAATAAGAATCTGTTATCCTTGTAACTGGACATAATTGGAAACATTGGTTACATTAGTAAGGCTTTCACTGGAATGTCCAGTTTTAAGGAACTAAGCTTGACTTTATTGAGTCAGTGCTTTCAATAGCCTCTTGGGAAAAACCAAACAAACAAACAAGAAAAACAACCTGATAGCAGGCTTACAGGATTTCTGACCTTACAGATGAGTAAAACAGGTTGCTTGCTGGCAGGCCCAGGAACCTTCCAAATACTGGAAATGTTGAGAAGACAGGAATTCATTGAAATCTACAGGTATTGTGGATGACATCTGATGACAAGCTCCTCTGCTTAACTTCCTAGCCTCAGAGGCTTTTAAATACCTAATCTGAAATTCCTTATGAAAAGTTTTACCAAAGCAAAGTGAAAAAAGAGCCTATGTGGTCAATTACTAATCTTGCCACTTTTAGGTAAGTAATCAGGCCAAGTTTAATGAGACTATAAGTAAATTAGTCTTACTGTAATTATATTTGACATAAGCTGTGTGACTGAGGAGAAAACAATGTTTCCATGAAAAACTATAGGAAACAAATATGGATAATAAAATCTAGTCCTGTTCACTGTAAAGTTTTGTTATCTACTTATAAATAGGACTGGATCTTTAATTATTAATAGTTTTCTCCAATATCTGGTTACAACTCCAGAAATAAATGTTCTTAAATTGTCTCCCTTCTGATTTGGAATTATTGAGAACAAAAACTACCTTTTTTCCTGAGGACTTGCAGGCTGATGCTGGAGGATTTCATACAAACTTAAGAGAAATCTTCACAACATACCATGTATAGACAACCTTCATTCCTGTTGGCATCTGGGCGACTCAGAAAGTTCACTGGAACACCCAGTGACATAACCAAAGATATTCAAACTATAAATCAGGAAAATCTATGAAATTGCTACCGTTATCTTCACTCCACCATCTTAAAATTATTCAGTCTAAACATCTAGAAATCTTAATTGACTTCTCTCGGTCCTTAACTTGATACAACCATTAACCTTTGTTTTCCTCTTATTGCCATAAACATACCTCCTATTAAATGACTGATTGCTCGCTTCATTTGGGTGGTTGACTACTCCCATCTATACCACTGCCTCCCAAAATGAGATACAATTGTTTAACTGGATAGAACTGTTCCCAGGGCTGACAGACTAGTTCAACAGGATGTGGGGCAATCTAGCAACTCGGCTTCTGAATTGGGAAGCTTCTTGGGGAGGTTTCAGGTGGATGAATGGTGGGGTTCATGATATGATACCCCATAATATGACAACATAGCATATTTAGTATTTTTAGCTGCAGTCATTTGAGTAATGGTAGGTGATAGAAGCATTCTCTGACTGTCTTCCCTGAGGCAGGTCATAAGACTTTCACGTGAGAGGTGCCCACCCTGTCATGGAGGAAAGGAACCTCCTGTCTCCAAAGATGGAGGAACTTCAAGAATAATCTGAAGGCATAGGCTTTGCTGAAGGGTAAGGTTCCCCCAGTGAACTGGGAGAAAAAAACCTTAGCTTTTTCCATGACTTTTCACTCCTTATCAAACTTAGTGTAAAAACACTCAGATTTAATCATCTATTTAGGTCTTAATCTGTTTATTAAAGCTTTCACATCATGTGACTTTTATATTAAATAAATGTTTACGCTCTCCTCTTGTTAATCTTTCTTTTGTTTGAGACCTAGTAGAGAACCTAATGGGTTAAAAGGAAAATAATTTTTCCCCTACACCTTCTAAGCTAAACATAATTAGAAATAGATTTCTCCACTCCTGTGCAAGAAAAAAAAATCTAAACATTAAAAATAAACAATCTTGCTTCCATTTCTGAAATGATCCAAATTTTATTAAGCTATAATTACGTGGTCTGGTTAAGGTGAAAAAAAATTATCTTTAAGATAGTGTATTCAGCAACAGAAAACTATTTTTTATTAAAATAACATTTCTTTTTGCAATTGATGGGGTGATGTACATGATTTTAACACAGTGAGAATCTCCTTCAAAATATTTAAATGTTATACATCATGCTAGCTCCTCCAGAAAAAAAAAAAAAAAATCATTAATCTGGCTGCTAATGAAAACCTCTGAGCTATTCTAAAATTAGACAGCAGTATTACGCTTGCACTTCACTGGATATTATTTAAGTAAATAAGAAAAACATTGTTTAGCAAATTTGAAGGAAATTAGTCAGTAAAGAATATTCCCTTATTGAGTCACACTATAAAGACTGTTGTTACAATTCCATCTTAAATACAACTGCTTTACACCAAATCAGCAAGATCTGCCAGGTTGATACATCTTTTTCTCACTTTTCAATGTCTTTTCATTAATCTCAACACTTTTTTTTTTTTTTTTTTTTTTTGAGACGGGGTCTCGCTCTGTCACCCAGGATGGAGTGCAGTGGCCAGATCTCAGCTCACTGCCAGCTCCGCCTCCCGAGTTCACGCCATTCTCCTGCCTCAGCCTCCCAAGTAGCTGAGACTACAGGTGCCCACCACCACACCTGGCTAAGTTTTTTGTCTTTTTTGGTAGAGAAGGGGTTTCACCGTGTTAGACAGGATGGTCTCGATCTCCTGACCTCGTGATCCGCCCATCTTGGCCTCCCCAAGTGCTGGGATTACAGGCTTGAGCCACTGCGCCCGGCCCCAACACTTTTATTTAATTAAAGCTTGACTATCAACAAATGAGCCTGAAAAATAGTTTTTAAAGACAGACATTAATGGTTTGCATGCTAACAAAGAGCAAAGCTTGAATAGTTTCATATGTGCATTCCCAAAGAATATGTATTTATAGACATTGTAGTGAATCAAAATTAAACTGATATTTTTATTAAAATCTCTTTAAAGAGACAAGAGCTGCCCTTGGCCACTAGGTATAAAGTGTTTTACCATATTATCTTTTAAAGGAATTGCTTTCAGAACACAATTTATTTTAGCTGTGATGTACACCACAAGAAACATAAAATATTGTCATAACAAAAACATTTCATTGAGGAATTGATGCCCTCAGGCAACACAGAGAATGTTACCATCAGGTTTTGTAATATAATAAATATTTGATATGTCTTAAAGGATCCACTATTAAAGTGTTTTTATGAACAATGATATTAGATCTTAATACTCATGCTTATTTGTGTTTTTGATTACTCACTTATTAATTCTAATAACTAAAGGTCATAGAGACTGTTAAAATCCAAGAAAAAATTAAATTAAATATTAGAGAATTTTCTTGAATAATGCAATGTTTGAATAACCAGACTTGTTTTAATTAGCATTTTCCACTGTATATTTATTTATAACCAGACAAGGGAATAACTTACATGCAAACTATCGAACCATTTTTCCGCAAAGTTTAGATAAATAGAGAACACCTTAAATAACCAGAAGTGGACAAATATGATAGCTAGATTTATGATAAGGACCATATTTTACCCTGGAAATACAGGTTAAAATCATAATATGCACCTCCCTTATGTAACATAACTATGTTACGCTATTTTCCCATATGCCATCCAAGCAAAGATCTTCTAATGTCATTGAAAATATTAGATCAGAGATATAGAAGGATCCTGGAATCCATTTTAATGCAAACGGGCAAGTACTAAATATGTTTTAATGATTATCAGAGTTTGCACAATTCCAAGATTGAATGCACCTTCATTGCATATAATGTGTGTGCGTGTGTGTGTAAATATCCTTTTAGCTGAAGTCCTACGAAAAACATGACTTCAGTTAGAAATTGACATTATTAATAGATATTTTCAAAGTTTAAAGGCAATATCATAAGTAACAACAAAAGATATCTAACTCATCTATAGTCTAACATTTAACTGTTCATATCTAAATTCTAATATTAATGAGCATCTCTTGATCAAAGCAAATCATGTCATAGGACTTATTTTCCAAAAGGAGGACCTCATATGTAACAAGACCAAGCCAGAAACAAAAATAAAAGTTTAATCTGGTGTTATGTTCGCAAGTTTTCATAACTGGAATCTTACTGAAAGTAAACAATTCTGGTTTAACCTACCTTTTTAGCATTTTTGCCATTAATTAATGGATACATTATAGTTAAATTTTACCTTTTGCTTTCTAACTTGAGATGCATATTTGATAATATGTATTTAAGGTAACAACAGAAAATAATATTATCCAAGACTGATCCATAATAACAATAATTAATATTTTCTTAAAAAGAACATTAAATAATAGGCTATATAATTATGGTGAAATGCCTATTCCTAACACAAGAACAAAATTGCCATAGTAATTTACTTTTACAAAGATTTGTAATTTTTTATAACTAATACTCTTAATATTAACAAACCTATAAAAGTGGAGTGACTTGGATGTTCAAGTACAGGATAAATATAAACATTGATGATTTTAGGAAACAGTAACTTGATATCCAATCTTTTTTATTGAACATCCAATTAAACATCCAGGTTTTTGTTTTTGTTTTTGTTTTTTGTTTGTTTGTTTGTTTTTGAGACGGAGTCTCCTTCTGTCGCCCAGACTGGAGCGCAGTGGCGTGATCTCCGCTCACTGCAAGCTCCTTTTTCCGGGTTCACGCCATTCTCCTGCTTCAGCCTCCCGAGTAGCTGGGACTACAGGTGCCCGCCACCACGCCCAGCTAATTTTTTGTATTTTTAGTAGAGACTGGGTTTCACCATGTTAGCCAGTATGGTCTCAATCTCCTGACCTCGTGATCCGCCCACTTCGGCCTTCCAAAGTGCTGGGATTACAGGCATAAGCCACTGCGCCTGGCCTAAACATGCAGTTTTTAAAAGTGTGTGAACACACTTATCTATAGAGTTTAACAGAAAAAACTATTTTAAAAATAACTGAGAACACACAGAAAACCATTTTAAACATGCTGTTAAAATTCAAAACTACATAGAAAGAACTTGATTTAAAAACAGAATTTTTAGAAATTTGAATAATAAAATGCTCTATTAAAGTTTACAAAAGAAGGTGCATTACATTTCTTTAAAAGCAAATAAAAGGTAATAAATATTAATAAAATGCAAATTATTTATTTTTTTTTCTTTTTACAAATTTTCTTATTTTTAATTTTTGTGGGTACATAGTAGGTGTATATATTTGTGGTGCACATAAGGTGTTTTGATATAAGCATGCAATTTGAAATAATCACATCATGGAGAATGGGGTTTCCATCCTTTCAAGCATTTACCTTTTGCATTACAAACAATCCGATTACACTCTTTTAATTATTTTAAAATGTACAATTAAGTTATTATAGTCACCCTGTTGTGCAATCTGTTAATGGACACTTAGGCTGTTTCCAAATCTTAGCTATGGTGAATAATGTTGCAATAAACATGAGAATGCAGATAGCTCTTTGACATATTGATTTCCTTTCTTTTGGGCATGTGCCCAGCAGTGGGACTGCTAGATTACATGGTAGCTCTATTTTTAGTTTTGTGAGGAACCTCCAAACTCTTCTCCATAGTGGTTGTACTAATTTACATTCCCACCAACAGTATACGAGGGTTTCCTTTCACCGCATCCTCACCAGCATTTATTATTGCCTAATGGATATAAGCCATTTTAACTGGTGTCAAATGATATCTCACTGCAGTTTTGCTTTGCATTTCCCTGAAGATTAATGATTTTGAGCACATTTTCATATGTCTGCTTGCCATTTATATATTTTCTTTTGAGAAATGTCTATTTAAATCTTTTGCTGACTTTTTGATTGGATGAATTGATTTTTCATATAGAGTTGTTTGAGCTCCTTATATACTCTGTTTATTAATCCCTTATCTGATGGTTAATTTGCATATATTTTCTCCCATTCTGTGGGTTGTCTCCACCTTTTTGGTTGTTTCTTTTGCTGTGCAGAATCTTTTTAACTTAATGTGATTCCATAGGTTCATTTTTCCTTTGGTTGTTTGAGCTTGTGGGGTATTACTCAAGAAATTTTTGCCCAGACCAGTGTCCTGGAGATTTTCTCTCAATGTATTCACATAGTAGTTTTATAGTTTGAGGTCTTAGATTGAAGTCTTTAACCCATTTTGATTTGACTTTTATATGTGGTAAGAGATAGGGGTCTAGTTTCATTCTTCGCATATGGATATCTAGTTTTCTCAGCACCATTTATTGAAGAGACTGTCTTTTCCCCAGCACATATTCTTGGCATCTTTGTCAGAAATGAATTCATTTTAAGTGTGTGGGTTTGTTTCTGGGTTCTCTATTCTATTCCATTAGTCTATGTGTCTGTTTTTATGCCAGTACCATGTTGTTTTGGTTATTATAGCCCTCTACTATAATTTGAAGTCAAGAATGTGATTCCTCCAGTTCTGTTCTTCTTTCTTAGGATGACTGTGGCTATTCTGGGTCTTTTGTGGTTGCATATAAATTTGAGGATTGTTTTTTCTATTTCTGTGAAGAATGTCATGGATATTCTGATAAGGATTGCATTGAATCTGTAGATTGCTTTCTGTAGTATGGACTTTTTAACAATACTGATTCTTCAATCCTTGAACATAGAATATTCTTCAATTTTTTGGTGTCCTCTTCAATTTCTTTCATCAGTGTTTTATAGTTTTAATTATAGATATCTTTCACTAGTTTTGTTCAGTTAATTCCTAGGTATTCAATTTTATTTGTGGCTATTGTAAATGGGATTTCTTTTTTCTTTTTCAGATTGCTCACTGTTGGCATATAGAAATGCTACTGATTTTTGTATGTTGATTTTGTAACTTGCAATTGTACTGAATTTACCAGTTCAAATAGCTTTTTTTTTTCTGCAGCCTTCATGTTTTTCCAAATATAAGATCATGTTATCTGCAAACAAGGATAATTTCACTTCCATTCCAATTTAGATGCTCTTTATTTCTCTCTTTTGTCTGATTGTTCCAGCTAGGATTTCCTGTACTATGTTGAATAACAGTGGTAAAATTAGCATTTTGGTGGGTTCCAGATCTTAGGGGAAAGGCTTTCAATTTTTTCCCATTCAGTATGATACTAGCTGTGGGTCAGCTATATATGGCTTTTATTATGTTCAAGTATGTTACTCATATCTGCAGTTGTTTTTAGAGTTTTTATCATGAAGGGATGTTGAATTTTACCAAATGTTTTTTCAGCATTACTTGAAATAATCATATGGTTTTTATCCTTCATTCTGTTGATATAATGTATCGTATTGATTGATTTGTATATGTTGAATCATCCTTGCATCCGAAGGAGAAAGGTCATGATGAGTGTTCTTCTTAATGTATTGTTTAATTTGATTTTGCTGAGGATTTTTGCATCAATATTCATCAGAAATATTGGCCTGTAGTATTTTTTTTTTTTTTTGATGTGACTTTTTCTTGTTTGGATATCAGAATAATTCAGGTCTCATAAAATGAGTTTAGAAGTATTCCTTTCTCCTCTATTTTTTGGGAAAGTTTGAGTAGGATTGATAATAGTTCTTCTTTGAATGTTTGGTAGAATTCAGCAGGGAAGCCATCAGGTCCTAAGCTTTCCTTTACTGGGAGAATTTTATTATGGCTTAAATGTAGTTACTTGTTATTGGTCTGTGCAGGTTTTGAATTTCTTCCTGGTTCAATCTTGGTAGGCTGTATGTATCTAGGAATTTGTCCATTTCTTCTAGATTATATCGGCATGTAGTTGCTCACAGTAGCCACTAATGATCCTTTGAATTTCTGCAGTATCAGTTGCAATGTCTCCTTTTTCATTTCTGATTTTATTTATTTGGATCTTCTCCCTTTTTTCCTCAGTTGGTCTGGTTAAAGTTTTGTCAATTTTGTTTAACTTTAAAAAAAAAATTGTTTCACCAATCTTTTAAATTGTTTTATCAATTTTAAATTTCTTTACTTCTGCCCTGATCTTTATTATTTCTTTTCTTTTACTAGTTTGGGGGCTGGTTTGCTCTTGCTTTTTTAGTTCTTTAAGATGCATAATTAGATTCTTTATTTGAAGTTTTTCATCTCTTTTGATGTAGGCACTTATAGGTATAAACTTTCTTCTTAGTAGTGCTTTTGCTATATACAAATGCAAAATTTTTTTAAATTTAATTGTTAAGAAAGAAGTATATGATTAGCTATATTCACTATATATAACATAAGGATTAACTAGTCTATTTGCTGAATTGTGTGTAGCAGTATCTATCAAATATGAGGTGAATTGCCTTTGACTCAAATTTAATTTTAGTGTTTATTGTAGAGAAATCATCGATTAATACTAATGCAAAATATATTCATTAGAATTATTTTTGCAGAGTTATAATAATGTCAGCAAATGGAACTAATCTAAATGTCCATCAATAAGATATTTGTTATAAATTATAAAGATCTATGCAATCAAATATTATGAAGGTGTTGAAAAGAATGTGTATTTACACTCATTGGAAAGAATATATTACTATGGCATATTGTTAACTAAAAAAAAAAAGAATTTTAAAATGGTTATGTAATTGAAACTTCTTATTTACACTATGATGGAGTAATGAGAAATGACTCACTCATTCATTACAAAAGAATCTAGAAAATTGGATAAAAAACCTGACCCTTGAGAGAAGGACATACCTCAATATAATAAAAGCCGTCTATGACAAATCCACAGTCAACATATTACTGGATGGGGAAAAGTTGAAAGCTCCCTCTGAGAACTGGAACAAGATATGGATGCCCATTCTCACCACTACTCTTCAACACAGTATTGAAAGTCCTAGCCAGAGCAATCAGACAAGCGAAATAAATAAAGGGCATCCAAATCAGTGAAGAGGAAGTCAAACTATCGCTGTTTGCTGATGCTATGATCGTTTACATAGAAAATCCTTAAGATTCTTACAGAAAGCTCCTAGAACTGATCAAAGAACTCAGCAAAGTTTCCAGATACAAAATTAATGTACACAAATCAGTAGCTTTTCTACACACCATCAGCAACCAAGCTGAGAATCAAATCAAGAACTCAATCCCTTTTACAATAGCTGCAAAAAAAATAAAATGCTTAGAAATATACCTAACTGAAGAGGTTAAAGACTTCCACAAGGAAAGCTACAAAACACTGCTGAAAGAAATTGTAGATGACACAAATAAATGGAAACACATCCTTTGCTCATGGATGGGTAGAATCAATATTGTGAAAATGACCATACTGCCAAAAGCAATCTATAAATTCAATGCAATTCCTGCCAAAATACCACCATCACTTTTCACATAATTAGAAAAAAACAATTCTAAAATTCATATGGAACCAAAAAAGAGCCCATATAGCCAAAGCAAGACTAAGCAAAAAGAACAAATCTGGAGGCATCACATTACCTGATTTCAAACTATACTATATGGCCATAGTCACCAAAACAGCATGGTACTGGTATAAAAAATAGGCACATAGACCAATGGAACAGAATAAAGAACCCAGAAATAAACCCAAATTCTTAAAGTCAACTGATCTTCAATAAAGCAAACAAAAACATAAAATGGGGAAAGGACACTCTTTTCCAAAATGGTGCTGGGATAATTGGCTAGCCACGTGCAGGAGAATGAAACTGGATCCTCATCTCTTACCTTATACAAAAATCAACTCAAATGGATAAAGGACTTAAATCTAAGACCTAAAACTATAAAAATTTGAGAAGATAACATTGGAAAAATCCTTCTAGACATTGCATGAAATCCTTAGGCAAGAATTTCATGATCAAGACCCAAAAACAAATGCAGTGAAAACAAAGATAAATTGTTGGGACTTAGTTAAACTAAAGAGCTTTTGCATGGCAAAAGGAATAGTCAACAGGGTAAAAAGACAACCCACAGAATGGGCAAAATCTTCAAAAATCTGTACATCTGAAAAAGGACTAATATTCAGAATCTACAATGAACTCAAGCAAATCAAAAAGAACAAAACAAAAATCCCATCAAAAAGTGGGCTAAGGACATGAATAGATAATTCTCAAAAGAAGATATACAAATGGCTAACAAACATATGAAAAAATGCTCAACATCACTAATAATCAGAGAAATGCAAATCAAAACCACAATGTGATACCATCTTACTCCTGCAAGAATGGCCATAATCAAAAAATCTGGTGGGAATGAAAACTAGTACAATCACTGTGGAAAACAGTGTGGCGATTCCTTAAAGAACTAAAAGTAGAACTACTATTTGATCCAGCAATCCCACTACTGGGTATCTACCCAGAGGAAAAGAAGTTTTTATACAAAAAAGATACTTATGCATGCATGTTTATAGCAGCACTATGCACAATTGCAAAATCATGGAATCAACCCAAGTGCCCATCAATCAATGAGCGGATAAAGAAACTGTTATATATATACACACACACACACACACACACACACACACATATATATATGATGGAATACTACTCAGCCATAAAAAGGAATGAGTTAATGACATTCACAGGGACCTGGATGAGATTGGAGACTATTATTCTAAGTGAAGTAACCCTGGAACAGAAAACCAAACATCATATGTTCTCACTCATAAGTGGGAGGTAAGCTATGAGGATGCAAAGGCCTAAGAATGACACAATAGACTTTGGGGACTCAAGGGGAAAGGGCAGGAAGGGAGTGAGGGATAAAAGACTACAACTACTGTGCATTATACATTGCTCACAAATCACCACTAAAGAACTTGCTAATGTAAGTTTATCCCTTCACCTTCGACCGTAAAACACAGCCGCCCCCAAAGGGGCCATTTCAGAAGCCTACCTTCAGAGGCCATTCTTTTTCTCAGGGATGTTCCTTGCTGAGAAAAAGAATTCAGTGATATTTCTCCTATTTGCTTTTGAAAGAAGAGAAATATGGCTCTGTTCCACCCACTCACCAGCAGTCAGAGTTTAAGGTTATCTCTCTTGTTCCCTGAACATTGCTGTTATCCTGTTCTTTTTTCAAAGTGCCCAGATTTCATATTGTTCAAACACACATGCTCTACAAACAATTTGTGCAGTTAATGCAATCATCATAGGGTCCTGAGGCAACATACATCCTCCTCAGCTTAGGAAGATGATGGGATTAAGAGATTAAAGTAAAGACAGGCATAGGAAATCACAAGGGTATTGATTGGGGAAGTGATATGTGTCCATGAAATCTTCACAATTTATGTTCAGAGATTGCAGTAAAGATAGGCATAAGAAATTACAAAAGTATTAATTTGGGAAAATAATAAATGTCCATGAAATCTTCACAAGTTATGTTCTTCTGCCATGGCTTCAGCTGGTCCCTCCGTTCGGGGACCCTGACTTCCCGCAACACATAAATACATCTTTATTGTCTGATTCTCCTCCTGTATTATTTACTCCTTGAGGTTGAAGACCTCATAGCCTTATTTCACTAATATATTTCCAACACCCAGTACCTGGCACAAGGTAGGAAAGCAGTTATTAAACAAACTGAAGGACTAAATAAATGAGCCAATGAATGAATTAATGATAGCATGGAAGATTATTCAACAAAATGTTTTATGGATATAATCAGCTGATAGATCATGGATAATAACATTCTTCTATGTACTTTTTTCCACTTATGCTTAATATAACTTGAAATATCTCTATATGCATATTCTTTAGGATAAAAGAATATTTTTAATGTTTTGTTTATATATTGAGGGCTTAAAACAACTCAAGAGCAACATTAGGATAATATTACTTCAAGGAAGCTTGTAAAGGAGGTATTGGGCAAGGAAATCCTACTGAAAAATTATCTTAAATGTTCACTGCAGTGAGAATCAAAGCTTTAGATACCAGAAAAATGAAGAGTATAAATAATTAATTATTAGGAAAACAAATATATTTGTCTTTTTTTTTTTTTTTTTTTTTTTTTTTTTTTTTTGAAATGGCATTTTGCTCTTGTCACCCAGGCTGGAGTGCAATGGCATGATCTTGGCCCACTGCAACATCTACCTCCCAGGTTCAAGTGATTCTCCTGCCTCAGCCTACCAAGTAGCTGGGATTACAGGTGCCTGCCACCACACCCAGCTAATTTTTGTATTTTTAGTAGAGATGGGGTTTCAACATGTTGGCCACCCTGGTCTCGAACTCCTGACCTCTGGCAATCCACTGGCCTCAGCCTCCTGAATTGTTGGGATTACAGGCATGAGCCACCATGTCTGGACAGATATTTGTCTTTTTAAAAAACATATCAAAATGAGAGGTCAAGTTAGTCCTATCCAGAGTTCTTCACATTCTTCAAATGTATGGGAAGGGGCCCTTCCTGAACATGCTACATACAACCAGTAAATACCTCCCCAAAAAAGTAGCTCTTCTCCTCCTACCTCTTTACATTCTTTAAATATAAAGAACCCAAACCTTAGCATCATGCAATGTACCCTTGTAATAAGCCTGCACATATAACCCTTGAATTTAAAATAAAAGTTGAAGTGGATAAATCCACATAAAGAACAAACTTTTTATGGACTTAATTGCCTGAACCTAAATTTCATTCAGAATTCAGAGTTCTGCACATGATACAATAAAGAACATTCAGATGTGATTTCCCTTGCAAAGTATATACAGAGATCCCAAATAGTAAGTTATAGCTCTTCTTCAAATGATGCTCACTAATTTACACACAAAGACATTCTGCATGTTTGTGCTATTCTATAATCTTACTCACAAGGGAGATTTCCATTTGGAAAAAGAAGTAAATTATGAAAATTTTCCCTCAGTGTTAGTATATGTAATTTCTATGGTAAATATAAAAATTACAGGATATGTAGTTATGATTCCCATTCAATTTATTCAATAATTAAGTGTTGAGTGAGTCTTATATGCTAACAATTATGCTAGATCATGAATTGTCTGAGTATGAAAATAAATGTTAACAGGTTTCTAGCCTTCAAAGACCCATGGCCTTTTTCCTATTAACAAAACAACCATTTGACTTGAAGTTATGTAACGTAGGAGTAAAACCACAGAAAAGCACAAGCTTTGACAACAAACCAAGTAGATCAAAATTCTAACTCACTCTTTTTCTTTTTCATTCTTTTTTTTTTTAGAGACAGGTTTCACCCTGTTGCCCAGGTTGAAGTACAGTGATGTGATCATAGCTCCTTGCAGCCTCAACCTCCTGGGCTCAAACAACCCTTCCACTTCAGCCTCTTGAGTAGTTAGAATTACAGATGCACACTACGATGCCCAGCTAAGTTTTTAATATTTGAAACTTTTTTGTAGATGGAGTCTTATTATGTTCCCCAGGTTGCTCTTGAACTCCTGGCCTCAAGCAATCCTCTTGCCTAGGCTTGCCAAAGTGCTGGGATTACAGGTGTGAGCCACCACACCCAGTCCTAACTCGCTCTTTTAATACATATATGCTATTCCATTGTATGGATGTAGCAGTATTTATCCAACCAGTCCCCTATCGATATAGCATGCATTCAGTGTTTTCTGTAATTAGGTGACATAAGACAGTGCTGCAACAAACACCCCTGCACACAGAGCCTTATGTTCTGATGTGTTTATTTACACAGAAATTAAAAGCAATAGCCTCCAGATTGCTGCAATCGTCTAACTAGTGTGCCTGCTCTGTCCTTGCTCTTTTATCATGTACATAAAAATTATAACTTAGACCATGTCAGTCTTCTGCCCCAATCCATCAGTGGTCTGTCAGTTCTCTTAGAGCAAAAGACAAAGTCCTTCGATGACCTGTGTCTCTTTGTGAATTGCTCATCTTCATCCTCGGTATCATTTTGACCCCATCTCCTACCACTCCCCACCACAGTTCCTTCACTCCAGACACACTGGCCTCAGCACTATTCCCTGAATCCTACACAATGCAAGCCTTCACCTTGGAATTTCTTGCATTTGCTTGTTCCCTCTACTTGGAGCTCTCTTTGCGTAGGTCTCTGCACGCCCCACTCTCTCGCATTCTTCAGGTCTCCTCCACTCAAGTGTTACTTTCTTAGCGGCGCCCTTCCAGAACATGCTAAATGCTAAACAAAACCAGTAACATACCTCCCCAAAAGAAGTAGCTCTTCTCCTCCTACCTCACCTTATTTTGTTCAAAGCGTTAATTACATTTGACATACTTTGGATTTACTTGTTTATTTGTTTATTTTCTGTTTCCAGTCCTACTCCAAATAAGAGTACCACCCACAGGGGTAAGGACTTACTTTTTCCACTGCCATATCCCCAGTAACTAAAATTGTGCCTGTCACATAGTAAATGCTCACTTGATTTTTATTAAATGAATTGATAAAGGAATACGAGAGACTCAAAGCTAGGATAGATGCTGCCAGATTAATTTCCCCAAAATGTTGCTGCAAGATGTAAGAATGATTGTAACTACTTCCCCACGCTTTTACCAACTCTAGACATTATCATTCTTTTTGTTATTTGTGTATGTACTTTTTGTCTAAGGGATAGTTGCAGCTTTTATCAAGTAAATGTGAAATTCTAATGTGTATCCAAACACGCATATTTAATTTACTTCAGTATGTTCCTAAGTGACAGACTGTACAGAATGCAAACAGAAACAATGCAGATAACTAAAGTTTCGAGCTAGTATTTTCAATAGTTCACGTCCACAGACTTTTAGCTCCAACAATTAAAATGCAAATCAAATACCTCTTCAAGGAGACCTGTCTAAGGCAGCAGTCTCTCAGTTTCAAGGAAGCATCTTTCAGCCAGCACCGTCCTTCTGTGAAATAAGCAGCTTCTTTGGCAAGTCTGAAAGAAAGAATGGGGAAAATGAGAGGATCACTCATTATAACTACCCTCCTGGAGTTCTTTCAAGAATATGCTTCCATGACAGATAAAGGGAATTCAGAGGCTAAGAGGCACTCTGTTAAGATTTACAGGCGGCTTTGGCACAGATCCAGATGCAAGATAAATAACAAATGTGAACAGGAAAAGAAGGATGTGACAGAGTGAGAATATCCTTCATATGACATGAAAGGCAGTGATTCTGGGGATGCAAACTCAGCCTGTTGAATAGTCCTTGAAAATGGCATTTTAAAAGAACATCAAGCAGTTGGAAGACCTATGGGGAAATTGACAGGATCCAGAACTAGACAGTCGTGTTGAAGTATTGTAAGGCATGGATTTGCTTTAAAAATGTCTCAGTGTTAAAAGATAATTGCCATTTGTAGTGTAGAAATTACAAAGTCCGGTCATTTTTTGGATAGTTCTGAGTTAATAAAATGATAGCATAAACCAAAATTAACACTAAATTCAGTCATTTTTCACTTTCAAGTTATTCTTTTCTCTCATATTTAATAGGGTTTTGGGAAGGAAGACAGGTACCTTTCCAAATTGCAAACTACAGATGTCCTACAAAACCCCAAAATATTCAGGCCTACTTCAGAAATTAGCCAAATTCCACATTTTGGAGATAAAACTTAAGTTGGAGGTAGAGCCAATAAAAAGATAAAATACTGCCAGACTACAGAAGACTCAGATGATTTCAATGATGTTGCCAACAGATGGCAAATGCAGGGCAGTGGAAGATAATGCCAAAATAATTACCTCTCAAGCCAGAAGCCAAACTAGGGAGTATGTTCTGAGAAATAATTATTCTAGTCACTGCTCAGGAAAAGGACACGCACACACACAAATATTAGGAGGAAAATAATCAAATCTGTAGAAATAAAGGAATAGTACTTAGATTAAATTATTCTATCAAAGGAAATGGAAAAGGAGAAAGAATAATTTAGATATGCCTCTTAAGAATAACATTATATGAAAGTAATTCAATAATAATAATGTTTGCCTTTTTAAAGCCATATGTGCTAGGCCTTGTGTCAAATGCTTTTATAAGTATTTTCTCATTCAACTCAGGATAATGCTGTGAGCTTGATTTTATTATTACTCAGGTTTTACAAGGGGATAAAGAAGTTAAGTTCTCTTTCCAAGGTCATATAACTTGTAAGTGGTGGAGCCAGGATCCACTGCTAGACATATTGATGACAGAGACTCCACTCTCGGATATTTCACTGCATAAGGTCACATTTTACAGGTAAACACCTAAAAAGCAGCTTAACTTGCTATCTGAAGGCAACCCAACTATGTAAGCCTGGTATATGACAATGTTACTCTGTTCACCTAAGACTCAAAGACTCACTGATACAAACATTTAATTGGCACTTACTGTATCACAAATGTCACACTAGGCACTAGGGAGAAGATAATTTCAGCTCAGGAAGAATATACTGTGTAGTGGGTGCTATTAGGCCATTCTTGCATTGCTATAAAGAAATACCTGAAACTAGGTAATATACAAGAAAGAGGTTAATGTGGCTCACAGTTCTGCAGGCTGTACAGGAAACATAATGCCAAGCAGCACCTGCTTCTGAGGAGGCCTCAGGAAGCTTTTATTCATGGTAAAAGGCAAGGCAGAAACAGGAACTTCATATGGTGAAAGCAGAAGCAAGAGAGGGAGAGTGTGAGCAGGAGGAGCCACACACTTTTAAATGATGGGCTCTTGCAAGAACTCACTATCATGAAGACAGCACCAAGCCATAAGGGATCTGCCTCCAGGATCCAAACACCTCCCACCAGGCCCCATCTCCAGCATTAGGAATTACAATCCAAGATGAGATTTGGGTGGGGACAAAAATCCAAACTATATCAGTAGAGAATAAGATAGATATGCAAACAAATAATCATAATGCAATGCAAGAAATGGCATGCTAGCAGATACATTTATGGGAAGGTGGGAAGAAAGAAAGGGATGAGAATTAACTGAAAGAAAGAAAACAGAATATCCAAAGACATTAAGTTGGCATTCACAAAAAAACATTCAAATACGGAATGCAGACCTTGACAAAAGAACATAACTATTAAAAATGCATGAAAAAATGCATGGAATAATTTTGCTGAAGAGTGTGCTCATCTAAGTAACTTTGGAAAGGGGTAAAGACTGCAAGACTAAATGCTAAGGAAACTTAAGCATTATACTCTCCTTGATAAAATTGTTTTCCCTGGGGATATAGTTAACAGTTATTTAAAAACTACACATGTATATTGTAATTTTACAAAAAAGTAAATGGATGATGGATGATGAGAGTAAGATTTCTCACTATTGGAGCAGTAGATAACAGACAAGCAAAGAGACAAGACAAGAAAAATCCATGTGGTAATGTTTACAGTTGGGAACATCAGTATAAACTCCTGTCTAGCTTAATATAGATTTTGATGGAAATGTTTAGAGATATGCATGTGTGTGTGTTTATGCACAGCTTAGCATACACATATATGTTTTCTTGTTCTGTCAACGATAATTACCTACAAGAGACGACACACCAGTAGCCACACCTAAAGGTCAGATCTTGGTTTCTAATACCTTTCTCCAATAAAGGAACCAAATATCTTTAGAGAAATATCTTATTCTAAGACTGGGGCAGTAAATGTACAAGATGAGTCTGGAGCCTGTTTTACTCAAGAATAAAAAGAAACAAACCCACGTTGATAGGTATATGACAAAATAATGGCACATGAGCTAACTGCAAGAGCTCCTAATGGCCAAAGCAGGAACAGTAATAATAAAATTATATTCGATTATAACCTAAAATATAAAATAAATATCCATTAACCCATACTAATATAAATAGCTAATTAAATACATAGATGAGAGAGAACTAATAAGTTTCTTATGCCAAAGAATTCCAAATAATTTACAAAGATACCCCATTCTCAAGGAGGGGAACATAACTCTGTAGTGGAGAAACCTGACAAACACTACTTCAGCCAGATAATCAAAGTTAATATCAACAGTGGTTGCATATGTTGATTAGTATGTGCCCCTGCTATGACATGATGATAATGACACTTTGCTTCTGTGGTCTCCCTCCCAAATTCCCATAACACCAGTGCAATCATAAGCAAATCACAATATAAATCACTACTGAAAAATGTTCTACAAAATCAGGTTCTACTAATTTTGGCGAGTTTGGAAGACAGAAGATGGCCGAAGCATATTTCTCTTCCTCTGGCAGTGACAAGCAGTCGTTTGACCTTCTCTCCTTGAGTCATTTTCCTTGATGCTCCACATTTTATAAATTTTCTTAACAGGAGAAAAAGCAGCAATTTCCTGATCCTTTAAAAATCTACAGCAAATAGAAAACACGCGACAGCCTTTCCTGACCTTCACTCTTAGAGACCATTCAGTGGTTTTCTAAGCACCTAATCCCCTGTATTAAATTCCTTTCTTCTCAAAATAGTTAGGATGGTATCTGTTTCCTGACTGACCTCACTGATAAACACATAATGTATCCATCACAGCACCTAGCTCTCATAGGCACTCAATAACGTTCTACAAAATGCATGAACAGAACTCCTTCAAAATCTTCAAAGTCAACAAAATCAAGCAAAGTCTGAGAAGCTGTCCCAACCAGGAGGAGCCTAAGGAAACAGGGCTATGTGAAATGTGATATCATAGATAGGATCCTAGAACAGAAAAAAGACATTAGGGAAAACCTAAGAAAATCTGAGGAAAATGTGAACTTTAGTTGATAATAATGTGTCAGTATTGGCTCATTAATTGTAATAAGTGTATCATGTTAATGTAAGATATTAATAATAGGTAAAATCAGGTGTGCGTTATCTGCACAACTTTTGTATAAATCTAAAACTATTTTATATTTAAAAGTGTATTAAAATCAAATATCCATCACAAGAATTAAAAAGAATTTAAATAATATAGAAAAGAAAATTAAATATTTTTATATTTATGAGCTTTCATAAAAAGAAAAATAGCATTCATTGAATATGTACTTCTAAATATTAAGAAATTAAGTACCCTAGAAACTTACATATACATGAGAAAGATGAACACTTACCCTCAATATACAAAAAATTCAAAGAATAGAGCAACTTTTTAGCAAATTCTGAGAGGTAGAACTTCTGGGAGGGAAAAAATGGCTCAAGCAAAGAGTTGCAGGATAAACTAATCTGACCTTCCTAAAGTGGATAAAATTGGTATTATTGAAGGATAAGATTGTCTCCCTGAATGGCTCTCTCTCTCTGTCAATTTCTAGCAAGTCTCTTTCTTATTTTTCTCACCAAAACATTAAAAAAGATGAGCCTGAAATGAACTACCAAGGACTGAATTAACTATGGTCAATTTTCACAGTAGTTGAACATAATAGGATCATGGAATCTCAGAGTAGGTCAAATCACCAGGGTCAATCCCTCACTGTGAGGAAACTGAGACCCAGAGAGATAAGGTGTCTTGTCCTACAAAATAGGTATAACTGGTGACTCATTTGACACTAGAGCCAAGTTTTCTTTAACTCTAGGGCCATGCTTTTACCCATGTATGACACCACTGATGGAAAAGAACTGCTACATGTTACTTCTTGCAGCCATTCCTTACTTCCTTACCTTTCTGTCTTTCTCTCTCTCTCCAATGTTTGTCTATCACAACACATTTTCTAACAGAGCAGATAGAGAGGTTAAAATACCCTCTACCCTATGCATCCCATACCCTAGATAATGAATAAACTTATATTCCATCCTTAAAGACAAAATGTTGTACTAGTATAAAGCAGCCATGCCCTAAGGTGACAAGTTAATCCTGGAACCAAAGCACACCAGCTCACACCAACATGCTTCACACCATAATAAACTCAGAAACTTCATTAAAGTAATGTTTGCTTATGAAGCTGGAACCAATTAAAAGTAATTAAACAAAAAAGAGTGATCCATTTCTTCTACTATATTAATTTAATTTGGATGAGAATAAGCTATACCTCGAATTAATCACTTCAATGGGAGTTGGTTAAAATGGCTAGGTTTTCCAGCCTATGACTTTTAAAACTAAAATGAAGAAAAACACAAAAGTAGTTTAATTGCAATAAAAGTACAGCTTTGAACCTCAAAATAATCAGATATTGAGCAGATGCAGCTATTTTTCCAACTTATATTCTAATTAGTTTTCTTTGGTCTAAAACTGATATGCATCCTATAAACTTGCAAATTTAGTAATAATCTGTAAAAATCTTTTTCTTTAAATAGCTTGGGAGTTGTCTGCTGGGACTAAAAATATATGCAACAGATACAGAAATGTTTAAAAGTGAAAATTTTGCCTGTCTGAAATGTACTTAGAAATATGAAAAATCTGTGCTTAAATAAGTTGCCTCAAAATTGCCTCATTTCAAATTTATTAAACTTTCAAAATCTCAAAGACAAAAGAAAAATGTCAGCAGGTGATGGTAAGCAAGCATAAACTTTATATAATTATCATGTTTCACAAACCACAAAAGTTGATTTTCAGAGCAGAAAAAAAAAATCTTTGCAACCACCTAACCCCAATTTTCACATTTGTGCAACATATCCACAGTGCTTAAGTAATTTTCTAGAAGGCACACAAGTAGTTGGGATTAGATCCCAAGGGTGCTGCCTGTTGGTGCAACGCTTGCCACCTCTTCATAATAACATGCAGCCCCCTCAGTTTCTTGTCTTCATAGATGAGTGGTTGCCATTGCTTGTATAATATGAAACCTTCATTCCCTTATTCTCATGTGTGTTTTCTTGGTTTCACTTAACCCTAAAAGTCAAGACTATTTACTTTGGGATCTTTATATCTTCAAGGAGAAAAATACTTGACTGTTTGCTCTATAGCTTGAAGCAATAGGTCTAAAATATAATACAACCTTTATTATTTTCCTCTCAGAATCGGGTGACAGTAAGTAAAGTATATTTTGCAGACACAGGATAAACAAAAGAGAAGTTATGACAGTGAATGCTAATTAACAAATAATCGTGTTAAGTAGAGTGCCCTCGATGATAACACATTTGGCTTGCTGGTTCATTCCAGGTGCCAGAGTGAGACTTTCTGACTTCAAAGCCTTCTTCTTCCATTGTTCAGCTGTGTGACCATAAGTCACACCCTCACTATTTTTATAGTTCAAAATAGATAGGTAGATAACATAGAGAGAGACAGAGTCATAAAATCAAAGGAAGGAAATTCAGTAAAGTCCCTGGTGTTTCCCACAATGACTGCCTTAATGCTTCTTTTAGAAATACCAAATAACAAATTGTTTCATTATCGTTTATCGCTCTCTGCTTTACCAAACATTTTCGGCTTACCTAGAATGCAAGCCAGGGCTACTAACATGGTTCCTTAATACTTCTAAGTCTCAGGTCTCCTCATCTATAATGCTTACTCACAGAATTTAATGAAACAGTAAATAGCATGCTTTAGTTGTCTGTTGAGATTTGGAAGCCTTTTCACCCTTTGCTGTACTTTCCCTTTTATAGCAAAGACTAGGAGCTTAAGAGTTGGATTTCCCAGGCTCCTTTGCTGACACTATTCTGGACACAGATTAGGTTCTACCAATTTTGGCGAGTTTGGAAGACAGAAGATGGCCGAAACATATTTCTCTTCCTCTGGCAGTGACAAGCAGTCGTTTGACCTTCTCTCCTTGAGTCATCTTCCTTGATGCCCCACATTTTATAAATTTTCTTAACATGAGAAAAAGTAGCAATTTCCTGATCCTTTAAAAATCTACAGCAAATAGAAAACATGTGACAGCCTTTCCTGACCTTCACTCTTGGAGACCATTCAGTGGTTTTCTAAGCACCTAATCCCCTGTATTAAATTCCTTTCTTCTCAAAATAGTTAGGGTGGTATCTGTTTCCTGACTGACCCCACTGATAAACACATAATGTATCCATCGCAGCACCTAGCTCTCATAGGCACTCAATAAAGGATCGCTTGAAACAGCAGCAGTAGTAGCAATGGCAGCAGTATTAGTACAGGCAATAAACTCAGTCTTCACTTTCTCTAACAAAACAAGAATAGAGGACTATCCAAATTAGGGAAAATTCTGGATTATGGCCCTCATAAGAGAAATATACATTAGTATTTAGAATTAGATACAATAATTTAATTCAGCTATCATGCTATTTTGTAGAACTATGTTTGGATTTGCAAGTATTGTTTGTGCATTTTATGTTCATGTGATTTGGAGAAATGATTTTTAAACAAAAAACCCCAGCATATCTGGGTTCAAATCTCACTCAGCTACTTACTAACTGTGATTTTGCACAAGTCAACTTTCTATGCATTGTTTTCCAACACAAAATAAAATAGCTGAAATAAATGCTCATAGAGGGTCTGTTCAGCTGTTTAATGCTGTGCTTTCAGAACTAAGTATGTGAAGGCTTTTAAGGTCCTTGAAAACTAATGCCAGAAGTGATTTAAATATTCCCCTGAAACCACATGTATGTGATTAATTTTCCTAAGGAAGAAAACATTTGCATACCAAAAGGTATTTTTCATTTTAGTATAGTCTAGCTCCTGTCCCAATTACCATCAAATTTTTATTAATAAAATAATGTTGTCTCATTTCAACCAATTTACAGTCAAGAGAAAAGAGACCTGAAAAGTATCCATTTATTCCATTCATTACAAGGATATCTCAGAGGGCAATAATATACTGGTCTTTTCAATCATCAAAAACCGTACAAACAGTAGCTTCTGGCAAAAAAATAAAATAAAATAAATACATTTATAAGGCAGGGAAACAGAGAGGGGGACACAAAGACACAGAGAAAGAGAGAGATGAAGAAAGAGGTAGAGAAAAAGACAGAGGGAGGTAATATGAAAAAATTTTGAAAAGTGCAAAGCACTGAATGAATGTAAATATAAGACGCTTAAACCACCTATCTGAAGAAATCACCAATCAATGAAATCCATTTCTTTATTCTGCTAGAAAATTTAAGTTCTCTAATGCAGTCCAGCATATACTGGTTAGAGCATAAATTCTGGGTAAGAGCAGACATGGAGTTGAATTTCAGATTCAGTAATTACTAGCTGTTTGATTATAAAGAATTTAATTTCCATGAGCTCCAGCTTCATATTAGTAAAAGGAAAACAATAACAGTAATCTCATAGAATTGTTTGAATTAAATAACAAGATTCATGTACATACATGGATAATACCTATTAAGGTATTTACTATAAAGCAAATGCTGGTTACATGTTAGTTACTCTCAGAAATCACTCCTCCAACCAACCTGCTGTTTCATTTCATGAAATATCTTTTGCTATCCCACTGGTATCTTTTTTTTGTTGGCAAATTTATTATGATAAGCTCAGCTCTAAAGGATTAAACTGATTTCAGTTTTCACCACTCTGAACGTGTGAAGAGATGCTAGAAGGAAAAAAAATTGAATTCAGAAAGTAAATTCAACTTATTAAGTTGAAACCAAAATAGAATTATAAAGGATAAGTTTGGTTTTGGTTTCAATTAGTGATTAGGAATACTCTATTCTGTCATAACTCAATCTTTTTATCTACTTTTGTTTTCAGCAGGTTCTGGGCCATCCAGTTCTAATCTCCTTTATAAGAATGGACTTTGAGCTGGAAAAATACTAACATGTGAACTGCTCAGATTACCTTTAGTGGCACACAGAATTTCTCAGATCTAAAGGAAAGGGTCAAAAAATGCAAATCCAAGGGGCCCTGGAAAAATATTTATAATATACTAATAAATTGGTGCTTCGTCGGTCAGATTTCTCCAAATGTGGTCCATGGCCCATCGTGGGCTGCCACAGTCTCCATGGTGGGCCATGGTCTTTTCCAACTCAATGGAGTTGGAACAAATATTAACTAAGCATAGTATGTGCCAGAAACTATTCGATACTAAAAATAGAGAGATAAATAAAATGTAAAAAGTCCTTGATCTATTGGACCTATATTCTAGTATCTAGGGACAGACACATAAAAATTAATAAGTAATATATATTATCTGGCAAATGATATAAGTGTTTTAGAGAAAAATAAACAGGAAATAGGAATAGAAATACCATGGTAGGAAGAGAGGTTCAATTTTAAATAGTGTGTTCAGTGGAAATTTCACCAAGATGATAACATTTGAGAAAAGGCCTAAAACAGATGAGTAGCAAGCCTTTTGCATATCTGGGGAAAGAGTATGGTAGGCAGAAAGAGGATCAAGGCAAAAAAATTGGGGTGAAAAAGTACAAGCAGGCCATGTGACCAATCTTTTCTTATTAAACTATCTTTTACATTGAATGAGTAGGTGAGCCATGGGATAGTTCAACCTTCCCGAAATGAACTGCTTTCAAAAATCTGGAAAATCTTCAGATGTACTTTTGCAAGTCAAGCCCTGGACAGTGGACACCCAGGAAAATTATCCAGAATGACAATATGATGTAATTTTTTTAAGTCTAAATGAATATCGCATCCAGCTATTGTGGTCACTACTATTTAAATCTAGAAAATAGAACCCCTCCGAGTAAAGACTGAAGAATATGGCACTCATTCAACAGTCAGTGAAATATTTAATAAGCATGCATTATGTTTCATGTATTATTTTTGTATTATTATCAAAAATACAAATAAGAAGATTGCATTTTCTGGCATCTTGGTCTCAGATAAATAACAAGGACATGTACGCATAGTCATGTGATAAAACAACTCAAGCACATGGAATCAACCTTCCACACCGCCAAGCACCATCAGCAACTTTCTGAAGAAAATTTTCTTTGGAGTCTCACACTACAGATATGGTCATCTCCATACACAAACAATCAGCAGATTACCTATTTAACATTATTCACGAGTACTAGATAGCATCGACTCTAAAAATAGACACAGACAGATTAGATTATTCTTTCTTAACAGAGGTGAATTACCCATGAAGCAAAGCAAGAAATAAAGAGACCTAATTTTGCAGGAAAAAAATTTCCAATTATTCTTTGGCTGGACACTTCTTTGGATTTTGTGGATGAGGAAAAGAGAACAGACAATTCCCCCTAATTATCTGTTCCTATAATGAACATCTGTTGCATTTGCCCCAAATCCATTCTCCCTTTCTCTTGGAGAATCATCCCCTCCTCCTTTCTGAGTCAGACAGTTTTGATTGAGAAATTTGGCTCCAGGGATGAGCAAGTAATCCAAACTAAGACAGAGTATTCCTTGCTCCCTTGCAGGGCCAGCTTCATTGGGGAATGTGTGAGCCATGTAAATATACATGATCCTGCAGTCAGAAGGATCTCAGACTTGGCTTAATGCATTACAGCCTCTGTCTCAAAATAGGTAATAATTTTGTTTCTGAACTTGTGTTTTTTAAGCAAAATCCAGTGGGACAATAAGGTTTCCATATGAGCATAGTAAATATGCACAATGTCCATCACTCCATGCTACCCCATTCACTCATAACATTTGCATGTAGCATTCACATGGCCCCGTGAATACAGAATTTCAGTACATTAGAGTTCAGTGAGATTCAAAGCAAGAAGGTATCATTTGCATCTAAAACTGAATAATTGAGGGCCCTGAAAGCCACATTTTTCTTTTGAGCCAGAATTTCCTTCAATAGGAAAAGAAGGCAATTGCATTCTAGGAAACACGGGTGACCAAAGAACCCTATCGTATTCATTTTTTCCAGTGTAACATTCCTGTATTAGGCAACCACTTAGCTGAAAATGATGACATTCAGGAAAAGAAAAAACAGGGCAACTCAGAGTTCCTTTTCCTTTTGGCCCTTCCCTACTCATCAATGAGTGGGACCTAGAGAGTATTGATAGAATGAGGACATATCAAGAAGTGAAGATAGTGTGATGCAGCATCTCTACAGTTCTGGAAAGAACAAAATCCATATGCATGAGAAAGTTTATACAACATAAATTTTGTAATTTTGATGAATTTGTATATGAATTAAATGTCATTTAAAACTGGCATTGCACATATAAAGAGAAATGGTAAGGTCTATGCTAATCATTTAAAATTTAAATTTTCTTTACTTAGAATGACATTAAACAGCAAATAAAAAACACCATGACAAGTTGAATGTGAGTGCAGAAGAAAGAAACTTCACATTTAATCACCTTTGACAACACTCTTTTCTTACTTTTTGAACAAGAAACTTCACACTTTTATCACGCACTAAGCCACACAAATTGTGTAGCTAGGCCTTCTTCCTGGCCACCGTGATTGGTTCAGAATGGGCACGTGAATTAATCCAGGTCAATGAGACCTAACATCATGGAGTTTTTTGGGTTTTGCCTTTGTTGTTGTTGTTGTTGTTTTTTAAACTTTGTTTTATTTTGGTTCTCTTTCCCCTGGAGCTAAGAGAAATAGAGTGTCTCTTTCCACTGAAAGTGATTAGGGATAAAACCCTGGGGCTCCTAATGGTCATCTTGCTGCTGAATAATGAAAACGCCAGAGAAAAAAAAAATCACCCCAGAGGTGGAAAAAGATTCCTCATAGTATCATGTGAGCATCTGAGCCCAGCCATGCCTAGTCCTCCTATGTTTCTATTTTGTTCACACTAGTTGAGATCAATTCCCTTTTTGCTCAAGCTAGTTGGAACCAAGTTTCTATTATTTACAACCAAAACATTCTTGCTATTAGTATTCCCCAGCCTCATATCTTTAACGTGCTCCTGCTCCTTTGCTTATGGAATAAAGGCAGTCCTTATGAATTCAGCATTTACTCCAGGCTCCTACCCAACTTTCCACTTTTTCCTTCCATTATGCAAACTGCACACTTGAGATGTGTTCTGGCCACCCCGCTCTGCTCTTGGTTGCGCCTTCCTACTGTGCTTTACTTTTACTATTTTTGCCTACACCTAGCGACCATGTGACCTCACTTACCGCCTCATAATGCTGCATCCTATCTTTCAATACCCACCTGCAATGTTCTTTCTCTAGAATGATCTCCCTGTTTGTCCTCAAAACCATGTTCTTTCTATTTCTTTAAACATTGCCATTTCAAATATACACTGTGTAATAATAATCATCTATATCCCTCACTAAATTGTACATATTTCAAAGGTATCTGGGAATTTTCTACAGTGCCTAGCACACAAACTGGTGCATACTTCTTGTTCAATAAGTACTAGTTGAATTGAATTAAATGGAAGACTGAAAAATAACTGAGAAGAAAATTCAAAACACTCAAGAGGGAAGGAAGAATCAGAACCTTGATGAACTCTGGCAGTGATATCTTAAGTAGGCTATTTTGTGTCATTCTTAAGGTTATTTTTGCCTGAAGGAAGACACAATAAATGACATTTTAAAAAAATCAGATGATCTATTCCTGCTTAATGCTTAGGATAAAATGGACAATTCAGTTCATCAAGGAGACAAACTCTCCCAGCTTTGGCTCTGAGTCTCTCAAGTTGCAGTTATCATCTTTTAGGCCAAAAGTAGCACTTTGAAATAGAAAGTCTCATATACCAAAATGTTTTAGGTTCAATAGAAGCATAAATTCAAAAAGATCAAAGTCATACCTTTTTTTTACATTTTATGGGTACATAGTAGCTATATATTTTCATGGTCCCTTCCTCCCTTCTACTCCTAAAATACAGAAAGCATTCAATAAAGTCAATAAACACCAGTTGAAAGTATTTTCTTGTCTTTTTTTTCTTTTTTTGAGACGGAGTCTCGCTCTGTCACCCAGGCTGGAGTGTGATGACGTGGTCTCGGCTCACTGCAACCTCCACCTCGAGTGTTCCAGCGATTCTCCTGCCTCAGCCTCCCAAGTAGCTGGGATTACAGGCACCCACCACCATGCCCTGCTAATTTCTGTAATTTTAGTAGAGACAAGGTTTCACCATGTTGATAAGGCTTGTCTTGAACACCTGACTTCAGGTGATCCACCTGCCTCGACCTCCCAAAGTGCTGGGATTATACGCATGAGCCACTGCATCCAGCTTAGTTGAAAGTTTTTAACTAAAACTTTTAGTTATTATCACAATCTTGTCCTGAACTATTTCTTTCATAATTTTTATTTTCATGTTCTAATGTAAGGGGTACTTTGAAAAACAGAATACAACGTGATTAGTGCCACTAGAATAGTACCCCTGACACTCTGCGATGCTCTAGCTCCTTCTTAGTTTGGGTTTCTCCATAAACAAACTCTGAGACAATGATGTGGGTACAAGTGGTTTTGCAGGGAGGGGATGCCAGGAAATACTGTGAAGAAGTAGAAAAGTGAGAGAGCAGAAGGGGGATATGTTAGTAAGGGGTGAATAAATAAACAAGTTATTGCTGTAGGCAATTGGGTGTCAATACTACTGAGGACCCTCTGAGAGTCTTTGTGCAACACACCCTGAGATTCCCGTCCCTCACTGGCTGAATGTCGCTCCAGGGGCATTAACTCTACAGCACTTCGAGGCTTTCCTTGGCAGCCATGCTCTCACAGCTAGAGAATACCACTAGGCAAAGAGACACAGAAGACTGCAACTATGTAAAGGAATCATGTGTGATTGTCCTAGAACAGGCTGAGGGGATACGACTGACCGCATCTGCTACAGGTCTGATAAGTGTGATATGACATACTCCTGAAGCCTCAATATTTTATCTATTGTGCATCTGCTGTGTGCTAGACATTGTTCCAGATGTAAAAGGTATAAAATTGAAAATAACAGATGGAAATCTCTTCCATTATGAAACTTGTACACCATTAGAAAAGAGAGATATTAACTCATGTATTACACAAACATATGAAGCATGTTTTATGACATTCAGGAGGTAATAAATGCATATAATGATCACTTGATCTTGTCTGAGAATTAAGGACAGGTTTATAGAGAAAATGAGATTTGAGATGAGGAAGGAAAGGTAAGTAAGACTGCACTAAGAGACACTGAATACATTTAAAAATGGAAATATGGCTGAAGTGCAGAGATAAAGGAGAAAGAGGAGCAGCAGGTCAGGCTAGAAAGGCCAGCAGAGGCCAGATTATTTGGCACCCTGAGGGATATGTTAAAAACTATAGTTTTAAAATAAGAACAATAGAAAGTCACTGAAGGATTTTAAGAGGAGAGAATATTATATGGCAAGACTGTGTTTTGAAAGACGACGTTGCCTATCCCTTGTAGGAATTGGTTTAGGAAAGTGCAGAGTAGGTGTGAGAAGTACACTTTAGAGAACATAAGTGATAAAAATTGTGTGGATAAAAATTGTGGCTTAAGCTAGATAGTCATAGAGTTACAAATTAGATGAACTGATATAAAAATGGCATGACTTGATGATAAATTAGATATGGAAGAAGAAGTATCCATGAAGATACTTCCATTTCTACCTCTGGCTTCTGCTCACTGGACCCCCAGAAAGGTAGACACTGTCTTGTTCTCTGCTGTACTGTATTAACTCATACAGTGCCTGGATTACAGAGCATGCCTATATTTTTGGATAATTTTTGATAAATTATCAGGGAAGGAACAGATTTGGTGAGGGAAGTACCTTTGAGAGTACCATACGTTTGAGACCTCCAAGTGGTAATGCAGAGTAAGCATTTGGAATGGAGAGTCTGCAGCTCCCAGGAGGTCTGGTCTGGAGATGTAAATCTGGAATAGTCATATATACTTGATAATCGAAATGCAGGTCATACTTGTTATTGCCTGGCGAGAGAATTTAGTATAAGAAGAAACCCTTGAGGAACTTGATTGTCCACAAATTAAACCTAATGTATAACTGCAAATAAATTTCTCCTTTGAAAGCTTATGTAAATATTCAAAAGTTATTCTTATATAAATAAGTTGGGAAGGCAATCGTTTTGGTGTTGTTTTTGCTTTGTTTTATTTATTTATTTTTTTTACCTTGTCTTGATTTCTCAGTCTCTTAGAGATAATTTTGTTTTTCTCTCACACATAATTTTTATCCAGACACACACACACAAGTGGTTCTCACATTTTAAAAGTCTGTGATAAAGCTTAACACAGTTTGAACTATTATAAATAAGCAAACTATTCAACAGCGCTTTCAAATCACTCCCTTTAGCTTCTAAATGTTCTAAAATGCAGAATTAATTACTTAGTGGGACATAATGGCAAATGCAATTAAACGGAAAGAGGCACAGAACTGTCAATAGAAAGAATCCCAGAATCAAAACAACTGCTTACTTGTCAGCCGATAAAGTGAAGAGCAGAAAACCTCTTTGTAAAGGTTGTGGTTTTTTTCCCTTAGCAGAAAGAGAACATATGCATGAAATGAATAGTCTATATTTTATATCTAAAAATACCATACATATACAGAAAAGCACTTGATTTCTGAGATCCTATAACCATATGCCAACTAGGAAACCAGCGGCTAAATGTATTTACAGCATTGACAACAAAGCCAAGTAAACGGAAACTTCAGGACACTCTTACTCCAAAGCTTACTTCAGTTTAAATTTTCCTTGAATATTTGTTTAAGCTCCATAAGGTTAAGGGAAAAAAAAAATAAGTGAAATAAAGTGATATCCTCTAAGTCATAAAGAGTAGATATGAGATTTAGATAAGGGCTTGTCTTAGACCAGGGCTCTCTTCATCATGCTACATTTTCATTTTTCCCTCCTTGCGAGTTCTTCTATTAAAATGAATCTCTGCTCTATCACGTAGATTAACCCAAGGGTCACCATTCTAAAAATGCAAGAGAAGTGAAATATGAAGTGTGTATTTGAATTTTACTGAGTCTTCACCATCTACTTATAAATGAATTAGAAAACCAATAAAAAATGGGCTGACATAGTTACACCCCCAATGAATCTGTCCATTAGGGGATAATCAGCCGTGAGTTATTCATGGTGGTTCTACCGCCGGGTGGTGTACGGCCCACCTCTGAGTAGCATGTAACTGGCTCTTCCTCTGCTGCTGGGACTATATACGTGAAATGTCAAGAATCAGACTTACTTAATTTTAGGTTTTGAAAATATGAATGAGGAAAATACAGTTTCTAAAATCTGACATATAAGTAAAACGAGATGTATGAAGGACTTGCCTTCAGGGAACAAAAACTTAGTAGTAAATCATTCCTACATTTGATTAGATTCTGTTCATTACATTTTCTAGAATTTTGTAATCAATGTAGAAGTTGCCCCAAATGGAAGGCTCCAGTCTCTATCTCTCCCCCGAGTTCTAGACTCATATCCACTTCATAGTCACCTGTCCACTAGGTTATTCCATAGGAATCTCCAAAGCCCAATTCCAGATTGTTATCTTCTCCCTCCGTGTCTGTCCTTCCCTTAGCTTTCCCTATGACATTAAATTGCCTTCCAGGCACCCAGTTTCTTAAGCCAGAAACATGAGAACCAGTGCATTCCCTCACACAGCAGACAAAATTTATCAGCAAATCTATTGGTGCCATATGGAAAATATTCATAGAATCCATACATTCTTCTCCAACTCTGCTGCCACTACCTTTGTGAAAGCCACTTTCAATTCTCTTCTGCATAACTGCATTATCTCCCTGCCTAACTTCCTACTTCTAAACTCACACTCTACCCAAATTAATAGTAGCTATAGTGATCATACAAAAATGTAAACCTCATCACATCATTTCCTGATTAAAATTCTTCATTATTTTGCTGTGAACCTAAAACTATTCTAGAAAATAAAATATATTCATAAAAAATAAAAGCTTTCACCAGCATTCAAATGAATTTCAAGTAAAACTTAAAACTCTTTTTATGGTCAAAGGTAAGGCTCTGCAGGTAGCTACATAGATGTGTATACATGCATTATTGCACAATATGTTAGCACTTCTTGGAACAACTGTTGGCCTACTTGGCCCACCTACTCCCCAACAGCACTCTCCAGTGTACTCACTGTCACTGAGCCACAGAGCAGAGTCAGAGGCTGCTGAGATGCTCGAGTTTTTCCCACTTTAGGATTTCTGCATGTACTGAACTGTTTGCCTGGAATTTTCTTTTTCTTTTCTCTGCTTCTCTTTATTGTTCCTTTTAATCTTTCTGGGCCCAACCTAAATGTCGTCTTCTCCAAGAGTCCTTCCAGAGTCACCCAATCTAAAGAGAAACATCCTCTCCTCACACCCTTATTCTCCACCCAACACCTGGTAACTCGTTCTTTCTTTCTCTTTGACAAATAGAAATTGTATATATTTATCGTGTACCACATGTTCTTTTGAAATATATATACTCTGTGGAATGGCTAAGTCTAGCTAATTAACGTATCCATGATCTCTTACATGCTTTATCTATGGCAATAGTTAATTAGATGTTGTGCACACTGTTTAGTTGCTTATTCCTTGTTTTTCCCACCAGACTGTGAGCTTTGTGAAGGCTAGGCTTTGTTTTATTCACTAATGTATAACCAGTAGCCACTACAGTGTAAGCATTCAATAAATACTTGCTGAATAAATGAGTGACACAGTTAAGTGGTAAGTGCTTCCCCTTGGGGCATCATTATATAATCTTCAAATACAAGCCTGGCTGGCAACCTACTGGATTCAAAACCCACTGTAAGAAACTGAAACAAAAACCACAACCTGAAATTTTTTGCGGCAAAAGGATGAATTTTTTCTCTCATTTGAAACATGCTGACCGTAGAGTGTCCTATTGATGCCTCCAATTTCAAAACTCTTCTTCAGATTTTGTTCTTACTCTTTCCCCAGTGAGTGTTTTGGTCCGCATTAATGCACACGTCATGTTGATTTCAGCACAGCGAAATGAAAATGTAAGACTTTTATTTCCAGAAAGTTAATTATTTTGGATGTCATGAGAAGCTGAAGTCTCAAGCATTTCCAATCTTTCTCAATCAGCATTTCCCCAAATGTTTTTCTAAGGAAAACAGTTGTTCCAAGAAGTGTTAACATATTATGCAATAATGCATATATACACATCTATGTAACTGCCTACTTACATAAGGTTTTGTATAGTCAAAAATATAGGAAATACTGAATGAAAGATAAATAGGTCTATAATGGTCTTGTCAGACAGCCTTTATTAACACAGGCATACCTCCGAGATATTGCAAGTTCAGTTCCTGACCATCACGATACAGCAAGTCACACAAACTTTTTGTTTTCCCAGTGCATATAAAAGTTATGTTTACACTATACTGTAGGATATTAAGTATAGAATAGCATATCTACAAAACAATGTATGTAACTTAACTTAAAAATACTTTATTGCTAAAAAAATGTTAATCATCTGAGCCTTCAGTGAGTGTAAGCTTTTTGCTGGCGGATGGTCTCACCTCAGTGTTGATGGCTGCTGAGGTAGTAGTCATCAGTTGATGACTGATCAGGTGGTAGTTGCTAAAGTTCAGAGGGGCTGTGGCAATTTTGAAAAACAAGACAGCAATAAAATTTGGCACATCGATTGACTCTTCCTTTAATGAAAAACTTCTCTCTGTCCCATGTGATGTTGTTTGACAGCATTTTACCTGTAGTGGAGCTTGTTTCAAAACCGATGCCACGTCTCTCAAGTGCTGCTGATGCTTTATCAACTCAGTTTATGTAATATTCTAAATATTTTGTTGTCATTTCAATAATGTTCACAGCATCTTCACCAGGAATAGATTTCTTCCCAAGGAACAGCTTTCTTTGCTCATCCACAAGAAGAAATTCCTCATCAGTTCACATTTTATCATGAGATTGCAGCAATTCAGTAGCATCTTCAGACTCCACTTCTAATTCTAGTTCCTTTGCCATTTCCACCACATCTGCAGTTACTTCTTCCACTGAAGTCCTGAACTCCTCAAAGTCATTCTTGAAAGTTGGAATTAGCTTCTTCTAAACTCCTATTAATATTGCTATTTTTGACTTCCTCTCATGAACCATAAATGTTCTTAACGACATCTGGAATGATGAGTCCTTTCCAGAAGATTTTCAATTTACTTTGCCCATCAGAGGAATCACTATATGGCAGCCATAGCTGTACAAAATGTATTTCTTAAATAATAAGACTTGAAAGCCAAAATTATTCCTTGCTCCATAGGCTGCAGAACAGATATGTGTTAGCAGGCATGAAAATAACACTAATCTTCTTGTATATCTCCATCAGAGCTCATGGGTGACCAGGTGCATTGTCAATGGTCAGTAATAATTTGAAAAAAAAAAAAAATCTTTTTTTTTTTTTTTCTGAGCAGTAGGCCTCAATTATGGGTTCAAAATATTTAGTAAACCATGTTGTTAACAGACGTGCTAACATCCAGGCTTTGCTGCTTCATTTATAGAGCACAGGCAGAGTAGAGCTGGCATGATTATTAAGGGCTATTGGATTTTTAGAGGAGTAAATGAGCATTGGCTTCAACTTAAATTCACTAGCTGCATTGGCCCCTAACAAAAGAGTAAGTTTGTCCTTTGAAACTTTGAAGCTGGGCATTGACTTCTCCTTTCTAATTATGAAAATTCTATGTGTTATCTTCTTCCCATTCGAGGATGCTTTATCTATATCGAAAATATATTATTTAGTGTACCCACCTTCATCAATTATCTTACCTAGATTTTCTAGATAACTTGCTGCAGCTTCTACATTAGCCTTTACTGCTTTACCTTGTACTTTTATGTTATACAGAAGGCTTCTTTTCTTAAACCTCATGAACCAACCTCTGCTATCTTCCAACATTTCTTCTGCATTTTCTTACCTCTCTCAGCCTTCATAGAATTGAAGAGTTAGAACCTTGCTCTGGATTAGGCCTTGGGTTACAGGAATGTTATGGCTGGTTTGATCTTATATACAGACCATGAAAACTTTGGTCGTATCAGCTATAAAGGCTGTTTTCTCTTCTTAGCATTCATCTGTTCACTGGAGTAGTCCTTTTAATTTCCTTCAATAACTTTGCCTTTGTATTCACAACTTGGTTAACTGTTTGGTGCAAGAGATCTAGTTTCCAGCCTGTCTGAGCATCACACAGGACTTCTTCACTAAGCTTAATCATTAAGCGTTTGAATTAAAGTAAGAGACATCTTTCTTTCACTTGAACATGGAGAGGCCATTGTAGGGTTATTAATTGACCTAATTTCAATATCGTTGTGTCTCAGGGAATAGGGAGACCCATGGTGAGAGAGAGAGATGGGGCCGCCCGGATGGTGGAGCAGTGAGAACATGCACATTTATTAAGTTAGTCATCTTCTATGGGCATGGCTCATACCCATCACCTCAAATACCCATCACATTACCTTATGGTGAGAACACTTAAAATCTGTTTTTAAGCTATTTTGAAATATATAAAACATTATTATATATTAAAATCTAATAATATTTTGAATTTCAAAGAACCATTCATCATCCTTCAAATAAAATATAATAATACATTATTATTAACTATTATTAACTATTAACTATAGTCACCATGATGTATAATAGATCACCACAGCCCATTCCTCCTGTCTAAATGGAGATATTGGTCAAAGATATAGTTTTTATTACAGCTATGACTTGAAATGGAATTATGAAAATAGAATATATATCACTGAGAAATGAGGTAACTCAAATTGAATTTTGAATACTAAGAGCAATAAAGGGCACATGATGAAATAATATCATCAAGAACTCATCAGCTTCAAACTCATTTCTCATTGCCCACCTACCATCATTTCAGTCACTTGACATTATACCCAAGAATCATTAACACATTACTGAAACATTTGCTTTGCTTTAAAGTGTTGCATAATTTACTGTAAATGGCATGCTAAGCTTTTCCATCTTTATACACTTTGATGCTAATGATGCTTTGAATACTTACAGTTTACTAATGGCTGAAATACATTACAAATAGTTTACTACTTAATCACCTATTTTAATTCATACCAGAGCTTAAGCAGCAGGCAAAAATAAATTATAATAAAATTTTATAGCTAAACTGAGTTTCTGGTGAGTATAAATGTTCTCTTCTCTTGAAGTAAACTCAGAAAATAAAATTATCAGTAATTTAAGGTATTTTTGCTTTCTGCTATATGCACAACTATTTTATAAATAACGGTTTTATGTTCTAGTTTTAAATGAAGAATTATGAAAAGCATATTCTAATAATCTATGAACTGATACATATCCAAAATGATCTATGACCACACAATTATTCTGATTAGGTATAATGAAAAGAACATACTACTTGGGGTCCAAAAAACACGACTCTGTCATTGATACATTTATTCAACACATTTTATTGAGCTTATAGTACATGCCAGTCACTTTTTGAGGTACTAGATACTGTAAAGAGCAAGACAAAATATTTACCCTTATGGGACTTATATTCTAGGAATGAAGACAGACAAACAACTAAGCAGAGAATAGAGCAATCCATGTTATAAAAAAATGATATGCATCTCTAATAAAAAGAGAGGAGTGATGGAGAGAGGAGACCAGATGCAATAAAGTAGTCAGGGAAGGTCTCTTCAGGGAGAAAGCATTTGAGCAGAAAGTTGAATGAAGGTAGGAAAGTGAGCCATTTTAAGACCTAATAAAAGAGTATTTCCAGAAAAGGGAGCCAAAGATAGTCTTTCCCAGAAAAGCACCTATGTCCTCAAGAGGAGTAAGCTTGGAAGGTCTAAGGAGCATGAGAAAGCCATTGTGACCAGACTGAGCATTGCACAAGATGAGGTAGGCAGATAGCTTGTCTGTGGTAAGGCTGTGGTTGTTACTGACCGTGATGAGAAGAGTCTAGAAGTTTGAGTGTGTTTCCTTCTAGGACTTAGGTTTTCAAATGTTCAGTCTAGCTGCTGAATGGAGAACCAACAGTAGTTAGGCAGAATGAACAGGGAGATGTTAGTAGCTTAGTAATAGTCTTCAAAGTGAGACATGAAGGTGCCACTTACGAACATGTGAACAAGTTACTCAGCCTATCTGGCCTCAGTTTCCTCATCTACAGGCTGTGAGTTATAAATGAGTTCTTATTACATGCAACTTAAACTCTGCATTGAAAGTTGAACAAACTTCAGTGGCTGACTGCAAGATTCTGCATCTAAAATCAACATTGAATTCAAATTCAACCCTGGGCAAAACTGAAGTGGTCTTCCAGAGAATTTATTTCATATGTACTGTATAAATTTTGGAAGAAGCCCTATAAAAATAGCATTAAAAAGTGACAGCAACTCTAACACATAGAAATGACAATTCTGAATATGTTGCTGTTTTTCTCCCTGAGGATGTATTTTTGTAAACCTGTTTTTTTTTTTCAAAGAACCATTTATCATCCTTTAAAACATTAAATGTCCTTCAGAAAAGGTAAACTTCTACTTGTTTGCAGGCTTATATAATTATAAACAATGCTTTGATAATTCTTGTGTGTAAATCCTTGCATGTCTACCTGGTTATTTCCATAGTAAATGTTCTTGAGAGTAGAATTTTTGAGACACTCAAATATATATATATATAAATTTAATGCATTTAACATCATCGTCAAATTTCTTTCCAGACCCTTATTCCAATAGCCCTTTTAACATGTGCCTGACAAAAATATTTTTGACCTTTCTAGGGCTTTTCTGAGAACTTTAAAGCCCTCTTTTTATCAGTCTTATAGTTTCCATCTCTGCCTGTTTTTCTTGGGAAGTGTCCATGCTCCAGAGTCTTCTTCAGATCTAACACTGGACAAGACTACACACTTAAAACCTCCCTAGGTGTGGAGTCATAGCTGACAATATTGATTCCCTGCATAACTGCCTTTCTCACCCTTCTTCCTAGCCAATAGCGGCCCTGGTTTGTTCAGGTATCAGATCGCCAGCAATACATTGTATTTAAGGAAAGGAGGTACCTCTTCCAGTCCCAGGAATGGGGCAACAAATATTTATATTTCTAATTCACTGATGGGAAAAAAAGTCATTCTTCTATTTTCTAATTCCATTGTCTTAGCCATACATTAACGGCATGCGAATGATGTTTAACCAATCAAACATAAGAGGAAATATGCTGGGGGTTTCTGGAACCGCAATCTATACTTCCCAGATAACAGGAAAGAAGTGGTTCTCTAACCGCTCTGGCCACTGTCCTGTTTCATACTTTTGAATGGAAATGTGATAGACGGAAATTTAGCAGCCATTGTGTAGCTGCTATACATTTAGTTACTACATTTCAAGATAAAAACAAACATGTCAAGGATGGCGGAAGAGCAGGATAAAAAGTGCCTGGCTTCTTGATGACATCACTCAGACACTGAACGAATCTTGAACTGCCCACCTAGATGCTTCTTATTATGTGAGATAATTCAATGTTTTATTGCTTGAAACCACTGTTCTAATTTTTTTCATTACCTGATGTTAAATATATCCTATTCAATAAACGAGGATATATAATCAATCTCTCTACAAGTAGACATTCATTTGTTTCCTGAGCCACCACCATTAATTTCAATGTCTGTGAGGTTCATTTAGTCTGAACTGGGCGCTTCAATATTGTAACTCAGGATAACAGTTACGTAGTATGGTATTCATGAGAATTTGCCTGCAGAACTCAATGACAGGAAGCTTAACTGGCCAGGGACTCAGCTGCTACACTCTGAAACCCTTGTCTGCATTTGTGCTGAGGCCAATGACTGAATATGGCAGGAATTTTAAGGCAGGCCCATCCCTGGGAAACACAAGAGTCCTCTGACAGCCAACTTTAATATGAAGATTCCCAATGGCATTGCCACACCTTCCCCACAACCTTCTTTTGCTGTCATCTTCACTCAGGATCAGACTTGAGTTGCAGCCTGATGGTTCTCCCACCTTCCCCAGATCCCACTCCATTTCTCTCAAAGGTGTTTCTCTCAGTAAAAACTTTGCATGTTAAATCCAATCTCAGAGGACTTAGACTAACATGCATGGTATAAATATCAACCACTAACCGTTTACCTGTACCTTTTCCACTGAGCCCAGATTTGACTTCTGAATAATTCTCAACCCAGTATTTCATTGCAACCACTACTAATAAGTAGTGGTTTTCATGCTAGATGAAACCTTTATACCATCTCTGCCTTAACCCAAATGAGTCTTTATTGCTCATGTGCCAAGAGTTGTGCCATACTGGAAAGGGAAAAAAATAAAGCCATGATATCTTAGGCACTTCTCACACAGCTCCTTTATATACTTCAAAAGAGTCCCAGGCCTAATATATTCATTAGAAACCCAGAATGACAGTAAAGGTTTTAGTCAACAGGTTGTTTGTTTGGCTGTCTAGCTTTTCATTTCCTCTTCGAAACTGCACTCAGTTTGTTAGGGGGTTAGATTACTGGATAAAATCTGCTGAGATTATCAAGAGACCTGCCTTCCCTTAAAGCAAGCAGATAATTCCTCCCTCCAACTGAATTTTGAGAAAAGGAAAAAGATACTGAAAATGCTCAAAATTTTAGTCCTTCTTACTAGTGGCATCATGATGTCAAAGAAAAGTTACACTTGGGACAAGTTAAAAAGGCAAGGAAGATTTTATTCAAAACTGTTACCATAGCAGAGAGAGATTGAACTTAATTCTATTATAACAAATGGCTGAGAATTTTTAAGCACTGAGTGAGCCAGTAGATACTGCTGGAGGACTTTAGACGGGAGACTGGCCAATGTAATTAGTCCATCTGTGTTTGCTAATTGTCTCTTACTGAAGTTAAGCTCCTACTCTCCCATGGAGACTGGGAGTTGGGAGGATTCTTTTTTGAAAGTTATATTTCAAAGGGACAGCTCCCAGTTCCTTTAGAAAGACATCCCTGGGTTCCAAAGCTGGCAGGAGGCTGGGAAAAGATTTACATCTTAAAGGGGCAGAATATAGTTGCAAGTCTTTAAAAGTAAATAAGAAAAGGAGGCCGGGCGCGGTGGCTCAAGTCTGTAATCCCAGCACTTTGGGAGGCCGAGGCGGGCGGATCACGAGATCAGGAGATCGAGACCATCCTGGCTAACACGGTGAAACCCCGTCTCTATTAAAAAGTACAAAAAACTAGCCGGGCGTGGCGGGCGCCTGTAGTCCCAGCTACTCAGGAGGCTGAGGCAGGAGAACGGCGTGAACCCGGGAGGCGGAGCTTGCAGTGAGCCGAGATCCGGCCACTGCACTCCAGCCTGGGCGACAGAGCCAGACTCCGTCTCAAAAAAAAAAAAAAAGAAAGAAAGAAAAAAAGAAAAGAAAAGGAAACTCAAAGGTCTATAGTCAGGAAGAAACCTGTCTAAATCAAGCTGAGGGGAACATTAAGGCTATCTTGCTCAATAAACATGCTGTTTCTCCTTCTGAGTTTCACTAATCACTCCTTATTTTGAAGACCTGTGCTAAAGAATTAAGTGAGCCTTTGATAACCTTTCAGCAAATTCTCTTTTGCCCTAAATACCCAAAGTCAGGTTCTGTTGTTTGCAACCAATGTCCCCCTGATAAATCAAGATTGCAGTCCTTATTTCACTTTGTTTTGAAAATTAGGAAATAAAACTACATTTCCCATTGAGAGTAAAATAAACCAGATATAGTAGGAAGGCGATATGTGGGCCTGGAGACCAGAGCTCTGGATTCTAGTTTTAGTTTAGTAACCATGTGTTTGAGCTCTGAGGCTCATTTATCTCAACATGACAAATGAGAGGGTTGAACCAGATGGTTTCTGAGGTCCCTTCCAAATCTGTTATTCTAAAACTGTGATAATTTTGACCAGTTAAATAAATGCATCATTAGAAATGGAAAACAAAAAGATTACTCTTTTAATCCCAAATTTTCATTGACTGGAAAAGATAAAGATAACTATGCCAAAACTGTCCACGGTTTAGTAAAAGCGAAATTACAGGCAGAATTTTGAATAACAAATTTTGATTTGATGGGAGTTCAAAGCAGCCATAATTGACTTTCTCTTCAAAGAGGCTCTTAGCATAGACCTACACAAATTACCCATATAAAATGGTTGGCAAGTACAAAGGAAAAAAGCAAGAGCTATGTTGAGTAAAGAGTTATTTTAGACACCAAAGAATACGTTAGAACAGTAACTCAAGAAAGGAGAAACACGACAAACAGCATTATAGAATAAATTCATTTTCCAAGCACTCTGAAAGCAGCAATCCAGAGTCAGGAAATAAGACAGAAAATCACACTACAAGGGATAGATGAATCTGTAGTGTTCACAAAAGGGGGATAAATGAAGTTTATCACGGTGGATTTGGTGTTCAAAAGAGTAGAAAGTTCTTATAACAGCTACTACTTGTGACGGATCTCAAGAATGTTTTCAAATGAGTACATAAGGTCTCAAAATCCTTGCCTTCTGCCTGGACTCAGTCCTTTGGAAAAGGAAGGAGAATAAAAGATAGTAGCTGAAATTTGTTGCCAGAAAATGCTGAATATAATTTTAAATATACCTTTCTTATTTGAAATGTAATTCATGCTCATTTCTGGAAAAATGCAAGGGAAGGAAAGATAAACAAAAGAAAATAAAACACGTACTGCCATTACCCATCTAGATCCAGCTCTACTCCATGGTTCCTCCTAGTATAAGATCTCAGATATTACAGTGATACAATTATTTCTTAAATTACCAGCCACATATCTATGTGTTCAAGCTGGAGGTTAGAGAAGTGGACTGTTGCCTTTGCCTTTTCTGTCTCTCCACCTCTAACCATAAATACAATTATGTACAGATTACTTAAAGAGCCTCAGTGTGTTGAGGATGTAACATGGTTTTCCCAAGCTGCTAGCTTAGGCAACAGAGAGACGATCTGCTTCTACTGGTAAAATAAGCCTTTCTATCAGCCCGGGTGTTACTTCTTGAACAAAGTCTGTAGCAAAGGTTCCCATATGTCAGGTTTCCCTTCAAAGGGAATTATGAAGGTACAATTCCCTGCCTTAATGTCATAGGTTCCCTTCCTACATGCCAGCATGATTCAGTCAACATTCACAGTGAGTAATGGATATTCAAGTACAGACTCTGTCTGTTGTCAGCACCTAGTCCCCCTAAGTCCCAGCCTCTCAGAGAGGTAAAAACGTTTTAGCACATGGCTCTACATTTATGCTCCTGCTATATGAATATCAGTCGAAGCGGACTTAGAAACCAATGGGTAGCAATCACAGGTTTCCAGGGCAGGTCATCTTCCCAGCCTGGGCTCTAAGAAAACACTACACTGACTGACACTAAAGGCTCTGTCAAAGGGACCAATGAAGATTTCTATGGAGTTTTACATCATTAGCCAAAAATTTCATTTAGAGCCAGCTGCTACTTCCTGGAATAAAGGCAGAGCCAATCACTTATACATGTTTTATATAAATGCACTACCAACCAATCAAATACTTTAAACATTCAAAATCTTCTAATGGGGAGGATATTTCAAGCTAGGCAGTCAACACCAACTAGTTTTTGCGTTACTTCAAACAACGACAACAGAAGAAATAAAACTCATTACCCTTGAGTACTCATATTCTGACATTACACAACGTAAATCATCACTTCAGTGTGAAGTTGAATTCTGTTTGCTAATATTTTGTTGACGATTTCTGCAGCTATGCTCATCAGAAATATTAGCCGTAATTTTCTTTTCTTATAGCATCCTTGTCTGCCTTTGGTATCAAAGTAGTGTTTGTTTGTTTGGTAAAATGAGGTTGAAAGTATTTCCTCCTCTTTAATATTTTGGAACACTTTAAGATAAATTGGCTGACCTTTCAATGTCTGGTAGAATTCTTCAGCAAAGCCATCAAGTCCTGGGTTTTTTATGCAGGGGGAGTTTTTGATTACTGATACAATCCCTTTGCTTGTTACTAACCTGTTCAGATTTTGTATTTTTTCATGATTCAGTCTCGGTAGGTTGTATGTTTCAAGGAAGTTATCCATTTCTTCTAGGTTATCCAATTTCTTGGTGTATAATTGTTCAGAGCAATCTCATAATCCTTTGTATTTCTGTGGTATCAATTATAATGTCTTCACTTTCATTTCTTATTTGAGTCTTCTCTGTTTTTTTAAAAATTTAATCTAGCTAAAGGTTTGTTAATTTTGTTTATCTTTTCAAAAAACCAACTCTTAGTTTCACTGAACATTTCTGGTATCTGTTTTACTTATTTCTGCTCTGATCAACATTTCCTTCCTTCTGCTAACTTAGTTTGAGGCTTAGTTTGCTCTTCTTTTTCTGGTTCCTTTAGGTGCAAAGTTAGGTTGTTTAGTTGGGATCTTTCTTTTTGTGTTATAGTCATTTACCACTATAAACTTCCCTCTTATAACTGCTTTCACTGCATCCAATAAGTTTTAGTATATTGTGTTTTTATTTATGTTGGTCTCAAGATATTTTTTAATTTCTCTTTTGATTTTTTTAATTTGACCCATTGGTTGTTTAGGAGTATGTTGTTTGTTGTCTACATATTTGTGAATTTTCTAATTTTCCTCCTGGTATTGATTTCTGATTTTAGACACTATGTGGTCAGAAAAAAATATTTGATATTTTTCCACTTCTTGAATTTATTAAGAGTTGTTTTGTCACCTAACATATGAGCTAGCCCAGAGAATATTCTATGTGCATTTTAAAAGAATGTGTATTCTGCTGCTGTTTGATAGAATGTTCTGTATATGTCTGTTATGACCTTTTTGTCTATAGTGTTGTTCAACTCCACTGATTCTTATTGATTCCCTTGTTTCCTGTGTTATTGACTGTTGAAAGTGGGGTATTTAAAGTCCCCTACTTTTATTGTATTGCTGTCTATTGCACCTGGAGGACACAATGCTAAATGAAATAAGCCAAACACAGAAAGGCAAATACTGCATGATCTTGCTTATATGTAGAATATTAAAAAATCAAACTCATAGAAGTAGGAGAATGGTGGTTTCCAGGGGATGTGGAAGGGGTGATGAGGAAAATGGGGAGATGTTGATCAAAGGGTACAAAGTTTTATTTATAAAGTATGAACAAATTCTGGAGTCTAATGTAAAGGATGGTTACTATAGCTAAGAATACCATATTGTATACTTGAAATTTGCTGGGAGAGTAGATCTTAAATGTTGTCACAAAAGAAATGGTGAGTGATGGGCATGTTAATTAGCTTGATTGTGATATCACAATCATTTCACAATGCATAGACAGGCCTAAACATCATGTGGTACACCTTAAATACATAAAATTTTATCAATTATACTTAATTACAGCTTGGGGGAAAAAACCCATAATTTGCATCAGTGATTGCAAGGTTATGTGCCACACCATACTAAGACACAAAGACACAGGGATACAGAATACAGTAAAACATGGTTCCTGCCTGTTATGGTAACAACAACAACAAAAGAACATGTTACCAACTGTTACGTCTTGACTTCCCCAAACTAAGCATCTGAGGAAGCATTACAAAGTACATTGATTTGTTGTTTTCTCCAGAAGCAATCTATCCTTTTGAAGGATGTCTAAGATGTTAAAACTAGTGATTTACTGATGGTACAGATGCACGAGATCTAGACTGGAAGTAGATGATGGAAAACCTGGCATTCAGAAAGAAAAGAGTATCTGAGTTGCTTTTTTGCAGACTCTGTGAAAGGGATCTCAGAATTTCTTATTCTAGAAGCATCTGAAAAATGGGAAAGAACCCTGAGGTAAAGTATGAAAATAAAAATAATTTCGAAAATTTTTGAAAAAATTTTCAGAATCCAAAATTTATTTCCCAAACCAAACTGTAATGAAGCAGAAAGTTCTCCCAAAGTTTCTTGAATTAGCCACCTTATGCCCATCTTAAGTGACTTTTGATAGATGGTTTAAAGTCTGAAGGAGATATTTAATATCAATCAATGTAAACAACTTTTGGTTGTTAATTGATGATTAAGTTGTATAACCATCTACAATGGCATGTTACCTCTGTGATGTGGAATAGGATGTAACAAGATTAACTCACAATTGGTAGGACCTGTGATGTATCAAGTATGTGGATGTTCCTAATTTACTTAGTTGAAAATGTAACCTGACACCACACTTATAGAAATAACATTGAGCTCTTTGTTTTGTAATATTATTTTCATTTTTTTAAAAAAGAGGACTACCATGAAAACGATAAGTTATGCTACGAATAGATAATAAAGTATAATTTTATTTCCATTTTCCAAAAGGCTCTGCATTGATTGTACTTGCCTCTCTCTTAAGCCTCATATCCTGATACTTTTCTCTCAAAATTTCAAAGTTTATTCTAACTTTGCACTTACTTTCCTCTACGTGAAATAATCTTTCGTCACTCAGTCTCTACAGAGAACTGCTTCTTATTTGGGCTTCAATATAAATCTTACTTGTTCAAAGACATGTTCCTTAACTTTGTACAACCTCATACCTTAGTCAACTCCTTATGTTTCTTTTATACTTTACACAACTTCATACCTTAGTCAGCTCTTTTGTGTTTCTCATGGTTCTTATCTGCATCAGAAAATATTTCATTTACCTGCTTACTCTGTTTTAGTCCCTACAAGTATATGAATTTCAAAAGGATAGAAAATGTGATTAACATGTTTATCATTAGGGTCCTATTTTCTACCAGACTGTCTAGAATATTTGTTAAGGAATGAATGAATGAAGTATACAGTGGCTTTCTAAGGAAGAAAAATTAAAGGAAAATTTTGTTTGTTCAATACTGGCATGGTTTTCTGAGCCTGGTGCAGTAGTTGGCACATATTATGTATACTCTCTTGGTATAAGATATAAAACCCAATTAAGCCAGAATCTGATCATTGTAATTAACAAGAGGTTAAAACACCTCCAGTGTCCGTGATTGCTATCTATGTAGAGTGAATAACATCAAAAGTACATGTCATATATTTTTACATTTTTCAGTGGGATCACATACCTTGTTGACAACTGGCTCCCAGAATTTAATTGAATGTTATACTGATGTATGTTTTAGCACTTTTGCACTCATCCTTCTTTAATGAAATTAACTAAATCTATATCTCATCAGCCAGATACCACACATACCTGAAGTTCAGATTTCTTGATGGCTATCATAAAGATGTTCTATCATATGTTCATTACAGCACTATTCACGATAGCAAAGACATGGAATCAACCTAGATGCTCATCAACAGTGTGTTGGATAAAGAAACTGTGGGGTGTACACACTGTGGAATACCATGCAACCATAAAAAGAATGAAATCACATCCTTGCAGCAACATGGATGCAGCTGGAGGCCATTATCCTAAGCATATAAACACAGGAACAGAAAACTGAATACTGCATGTTCTTACTGGTAAGAGGGAGCTTACCACTGAGTACTCATGGACATAAAGAGGGCAACAGTAGACACTAGAGGGAAGAGAGAAGGAGTGGGGGAGAGGCTGAAAACTGATTGTTGGGTACTATATTCAGTACCTGGGTGACAGAATCAATCATACCCCAAACTTCGGCATCATAACCATGTAGTAAATCTGCATTTGTACCCCATGAATTGAAAATAAAGGTTGAAATTATCTTAAAAAAGAATGAAAGCAAAGAAAAATGGGCTGTGCGGCAGTATGGTTTTCAACTTCTCTTCAACATTGACCTGTAGCAGTTACTCTTGTCCCTGACTGTAATCTTGGGTCATTTCCAAAAGAGAGGTGATCCTTTTTTCATATTAAGTGCAATAATAAGTTTTGGAGCCCCATCAAGCATAGGAATGAGTTGTGCAAATAAATATCAATTCCAGAGTTAATGCTCATCTTTTCAAACAATGATCTTGTTCTCCAACCCGTTGTTTCCCTGAAAAGTAATTTAAACTTTGAAAATTAAACACAATCTGTTTCCTTCCCAACCTATTCCCGCTCTCACTACTCCTGGATTGAATTAATTTTATTTAAGCAAAAAGTAACTTGAATTCCTACACCTTGCTATTTGAAGTTCCACCAGGTTACTGCTACCTTGCTGTAAATCTGGTTGCTTCGTTATTACTTTCAGTGGAATTATTATCAACTGCCTATTGGTTTTCCCTGTCAATGTCTTTAAAGCTCCTTGATGGGGGCCCCTAATAAAAAGACATAAAACAATAAAGCAAGTGATTTCTCTACCTTCCTTTTGGTGTCTGACATCATTAATGTGATTAATGAGGTGATCAAGGACCCCAAATCGCTTGTCACCATTAGACTGCTAATACAATCACCAAAGCTCAAAGGTGAGCAAGGTATAAAAAATAAAAGTTTCTCTTATGTCTGTTCTCCTTCTTTCTCAAGGAGACAAACAACCTACTCTTGTGTGAAGCTTTCTGTCATACAATAGTAACCATTTTGTAATGGTGAATGCTAAGAAAATGGCAAACGTGTTCATTTGGTTCCAAATATCTGTGATGACTAACAAATAGTTATTTTACTTTGAAAGCTTAACAGTACATTCCAGATGACTGAATAATGGTTATAAAATACAAAAAGCAAACATCTGAATGTGTGCCTTTAACATAAAAAGTAAAGGGAAGGTGTATACCCACCAATGGAAGTGATTGGAACTCCAGCAGTAGGTTGGGCTTCAGACACAGCTAAACTATCTTGCCTTTTCTGTCCCTCTCTTCCTCTCCCAAGATTTCCTTTTCTGCTTTCCTTTTCTGCTCTAAATGTTTCCATTGTTTTCAAAATCTTAGAGAGAGAGAGACTCTTCTTTTCTCTCATTCTAGTAAAATTCCAAAATTAATAGAAAAACTCAGCTTGGTGATCTGCTTAGCCCTAGAGGATGAGAATATTGTGTACGCTGATGTGTTCACAGGAACCACATGCCCAGTCCTGGAAAAGGGAGGGGTCGCTCACCCCGATGTGAAACATACTCCTGAGCGTGAAATATCAAAATGGCTTTTGCCCATAGGAAGAAAAAATATCAGTCCCCAGCAGTCAAATAAGAAAAATAAAATGTCTACTATAGAAGGAATAAATTATTTTCAAAGAGAAAATGGGTTTGCACTTGGTCATTCTTCCGCAGAGTTATGCACTGATGGGAATTCTTGTACCTGGCTTGGGGGTATAAGCTTTAGAATTTTTTTAGAGGGTAATATGGAAACCTTTTATATATGAATATACACTTTGATCAGACAACCACTCCTCTAGGAATTTATCCTAAAGAAATAACAATAAATCTTTGCCAAAAATATATTCCTAGAACGATGTTTATCTCTTTGCATATATAACAACAAAAAATTGGAAGCAAACAGAAGGTTCAAAAATAGGGAACAGATCTAAAACAGCATCAAAACTGGTGTTTTTTTCATGTGTTCATTTGTTTATCTGTTATTGATTTATTTATAAAATCGAAAAGCTATCCACCAAGAGGCTAGGAGTGTCTGTCTCTGGGTGGTTGAAATATGGGTGACTTTTCCTGCTTCTTTTTTTTTTTTTTTTTGGCTAATCTCTATTTACTAATTTTTTACCCAATGTGTGTAAACAGGTATTAGTTTTCTAATGTTTGTATTCTGAAAAAGAGGGCAACTTGAACACAGATGGGTGATTCACTCCAAACACCCTAAGTGATACCACATTTGGATATGAGGCATGGTGGGACATAGGACACTTCTGAGGTGTCCTTAGGGACCAAGAATTGGCCACAAATTATTCTTTTATGGGTCTGCCGCAAGCTTAGAGGTCAGCCTCAGGGCAGAGAGCTTACTGTGTTTGGGGTCGCCAATGATGACTCAGATGTCTTGATTCCCTGAGGGAAATCAGCAAGCAGGTGCCTGGGCTCCTCTTCCAGAAAGGCTGCACCTGACCACTTGCCACATGTTCTTACCTACCCCAAAGTCCAGGAAGAAATCACACTGAGGGCAAGAATGCCCCATTCCCTAAAGTGGGGAGATGGCTGCTACTTGTACTCCAATTTCACATGATACTTTAAAATTAATCCCAGATGAAGTGAAGATTTAAATGCAAAATATAAAATAGTTAAAATATTGTAAGACACTTTGGAAGAATATATGTATAATCTTAGATCGTCATAAGCAAGATAGAAAACCTAAAGGTTGTAATGAAAAGTATAGACACACTTCATTATATAAAAGCATCTTTTATGGAAACATAACATGAGCAATATTAAAAGAGAAAAGAGAGGCTGGAAAAATATTTTCAAAGTTTATGTCAAATAAAGGATTTGTATTCCCTGTATAAAATGATCTCCTCATGTCCTTTGCAGAACATGGATGGAGCTGGAGGCCATTATCCTTAGCAAACTAACTCAGGAACAGAAAACCAAACACTGCATGTTTACTTATAAGTGGGAGCTAAATGATGAGAACACATGGACACATAGTAGAAAACAACAGACACTAGAGCTTACCGGGGGGTGGGAAGTGGGAGGAGGGAGAGGAGCAGAAAAAATAACTGCTAGGTACTAGGCTTAGTGCCTGAGTCACAAAATAACCTGTACAACAACAAACCCCCGTGACATGAGTTTACAACAAACCTGCGTGTGTACCCCTGAACCTAAAATGAAAGCTTAAAAATAAAAGATCAAATAAAATGATCTCCATAAATGTGATAAAGAAAAAAAGCAGAAGGGAAAAATGGACAGAGGCAAAGGTTGAAGAGGCTAATAAAAATACAAGAATTCTCCTAAACTCTCTATGGCTTATGGGAATGCAATTTAAAATAATAAGATGCTATTTTTTATTCGTCTGATATAGAAATACTAATGCAGTGAGAATGCAGCACCAAGAAGGAACAGAGATATAATTTCTGATGTGTAATAATTTGTGAATTGCAATGACCACTTTTAAAGGTTAATAAGCAGTGAATATTAAAATTGTAAATGTTTACCAACTTTGACCTACCAATCTGACATTAGAAAACCTATTCTACCAAAAAAAAAAAAAAAATCCTTGTGTTATATGAGCAAAGATGTTTGTTGCAATACCATTTTATAGTGGCAAAACCAAAGAAAAAAATGAAGAGCTACTAATAGGAAATGATTGGAACAATCATAGCACATCTATTGCATGCAGTAATTGATAGCCATCAAAAAGAAAACTAGGTTAGACCAGTGATTTCCAAGGCGTGGCCCTTGGACAGGCAGCCACAGCATCACCTATAAACTTGTTAGAAATGCTTATTCTCTGGCTCTACACCAGGACTTTTTTTTTCTTTTTTTTTTTTTTTTTTTTTTTGAGACAGTCTTGATCTGTCGCCCAGGCTGTATTATACAGTGGCAGGATCTTGGCTCACTGCAAGCTCCACCTCCCAGGTTCACACCATTCTCCTGCCTCAGCCTCCCGAGTAGCTGGGACTACAGGCGCCTGCCACCACACCCAGCTAATTTTTTGTATTTTTAGGAGAGACGGGTTTTCACCGTGTTAGCCAGGATGGTCTCGATCTCCTGACCTCGTGATCCGCCCGCCTTGGCCTCCCAAACTGCTGGGGCTATAGGCATAAGCCACTGTGCCCGGTCTACACCAGGCCTTCTGAATCAAAATCTCAGAGGGTAGGGCGTAGTCATCTGTGTTTTATCAAGTCATCCAGGTGTTTCTGATACAGAAACAATATATCAATTGTCTTGAGAGGTCTATTTGCACTGTTAAATGAGAAATTAAATTTCCAAGTAATATATTTAATGTTATTCATTTTTATGAAAACACCATCAACAAAGCATGTACATCTTTTGATGAAATTTGCATAAAGTTGCATGAAAAAGCAGAAAGTTGTGGAATGATAGCTATGCTTGATGCCAATAACATTGATTAGGGTGGGAAAGGAGTGGAATGGGAGAAAAAAAAACTCTCTCTTCATACATCATTGCTTCATTTTTCACTATTAATAGTGAGTATATATTACTTTCCTAATTTTAAAAATGATATTTAAATAATAAATTAAAGAAAAAAGAGTAAATGAGCCTAGACTTTAACTCCATGTAGACCCCAAGCTAATTGGACATCAATAGATAAAAGGTTCTTTATTTCCCCAAGTCTTAATTGGCCTCAAGATCAAGCTAGTGACAGTCCTGGAACAACTCTTCATTAAGCAAACTATTTAAACAGGTAGAGAGGTCAGAGTAAGGATTCTTGGATTTCGCATGAAGACGCTAATAATACAATTTCCCTGTATCATTCTCTCGAAACCACCTGCCCAGTTAAAGAACCATCCATTGGACCTTCTGAATAGATTACAGTCACTGTAACAAACTATGTAAATATCAACATCTCTAAAATGACTTTATGGTAGTTTACTAATTGTGGAAATTTTGTGTATTGGTACTTAATCCTTCTTCTCATCGTGTTTTACTTTTAAATTTCAAATAGTATAACAACAAAGACTTCTTGTTTAAAACCTTAACCATTTATTGAAATACAATTTTTAAAGGTCAAATGAAGTTATTGAATTGTCATTTTTTTTACCTAAGAATTTTCTTTCAAGGACAAAATCTTTCAATACTATCAGTTGATATTGATCCTATCTATATTTTAAGTCTGTTAGAAAATACATTTATTTTAAAATGTCCATCAAGTCAATAATTATCTGATTGTTGAATCCAAAAGTTTCATTCCAGGAAGTCACACAAGCTAATAACATGGGCCAGAATAATCACTGAGATTAGGTAAATTTAACTCACGATGTTGACTTCTTCCTTTTAATTGCTTACCTCTTGAATGTAGTCAATAGTTTGATGAGCTCTGATTATGAAGAGCTGAGCTAAAAATAGTTTGAATTAATAATCATCTGCAAAGTGACATTAAAGATTGTAAAAGTTTCATTCCCCGTCCCCCTTTCTCATTCTTTTTTTTTTTTTTTTCTTTTTCTGTTTTTGTAAGACGGAGTCTCACTCTATTGCCCAGGCTGGAGTGCAGTGGTGCAATCTCGGCTCACGCAGCCTCCCCTTCCCAGGTTCAAGCAATTCTCCTGCCTCAGCCTCCTGAGTGGCTGGGACTCTTAAGCCCACGCCAGCACACCTGGCTAATTTTTGTATTTTCAGTAAAGACAAGGTTTCACCATGTTGGCCAGGATGGTCTCTATCTCCTAACCTCATGATCCACCCGTCTCGGCCTCCCAAGGCACTGGGATTATAGGCGTGAGTCACCGCACCCGGCCGCTCATTCTTTTTTCAAAAGACAACTTTAGGGTTACAACTGAGGTGAATCTCTAATTACTAGAGCCCAGGTGATTTGATCTTTGCATTTTACTGGAAAATTAACAGGAACATTTACTTGCCCTTAATAAAAATCTATATTCCACTAAAAGAAATTCAGGTTTAAAATTTCCCTAAGCCTGAAAGAAATACTTCTATAACCTAATATGTCAAGGTGGTCTAAATGAGGATTTTCAAAGACAATCACATAAAAAGAAGCTTTTGCCACTAGACTTAAATAGATTGGATTTATGTAATTTAATAAATTGACAACGTCCACTGTAATTCTTTAGAAGTGAATCTCTTTTCATCTTCCAAGTTCATTGGCTTCATTACTGTTGCAAATAATTTCTAAACACGGATTACGTCTGCACCTCTCCACAGAGCTGCTCGGAGTCCTAAGAAAAATCCTACTAATTTTGTGACATGTTTTAGTTCTCATCAGATACCAACAAAGAAAACTCTTTCTGCCTTAGCTCTAAAATGTTTGCTCTGCATTAATATATTTTGCTAGTATATATAAATAATCTTTTCCTTCAAGCAAATATTTGAGAACCTACTATGTTCCAGTTCTTGCCAAGCACTTCAAGCATGTAAGGAAAATAAAGACAAAGATTTGACATAAGTCCTAGCTTACAGTACAGTAAGGGTCTTTTCCTAAAAGAGTTCCTAAATGTATTTTTACTAACTCGAGTAACTACTTAATTAAATGTTTAACTGAACACACGTGCTATTTCCTACCCTTTTGGTAACTAATTAATGTATTTTCCTATTTTGCTTTAAATGTTGTACCAGCCTCCACACTGTTTCTTTACAACTTTCCCTTCATTGAGGCCCGGTGATCACTAACATTCAGCCAAGGAGCAGATAGTAATGTACCTTCCAAAATTATTTGACTTTATTTCCATAGTACTCTTTCTTTCATGAAAGAGTACCCTGAGATGCTCGGCTTAGGAAGAATATTTTTATTTAAATATTAGGAGTTTGCGCTTGCATAATTTAAATCACAATACCTTCCTCTGCAAGGACTTATGTTATGCTGAGAGTTTACCAGTTTTATCTGTGGTGTTAATGGAAATTCAAATTGCTAAATTAGATTCAGATATCATATTCATGGTTTGCACTGTTGAGAATAAAAGCAGACAGTTGAATAGATTTGGAAATTGTGCATGTTCAAGGTAATGACTATACTAAGTGTGAAAAAATGTAGTTTTTAAAAAAAATGTAGTTTTAGGGAAAAAGTCTATCCAATATAAACTCTCAACCATAGCTGTAAGATTTTTTTGTTCAGTGAGTTCTAGTCTGTTCCTTATCCCAGAAAAAAATTTTTCAGTTGATGGGGAACAAAGTTCAATATTAAAGAATTCATGTTACTGAAATTCCCACCAGTTACTAATGTCCCTTGAGAGCCATAGCCAGACCTTACAGGAGAGAAGATGTATACCCTTCTGCAGAGGTCCCCCTGTTAATCCAGCATATCACAGAAAGCATGGCTGAAAGAGTTCCAGTTCACCAGTCCCCTTCCACCATCAGATACTAGATTTCCCACATTTGCAGTAGATAATGATCCGTAGATACTTCTCTGTATTTGCAACAACAACCTTTCAAAAGTATGATGCCATCAGTAGGTGTTTTCCTGGAAAATTTCTTTAGCCACAAAGTACCTGAAACCCCACACTAGAATTCTTAGAATGGAGATTTACAGAACCCACACTGTGGTTTCCTATTAGGACTACATCAAAGAGAATATGAACTACGATCTCCAGCTGATGGTTAGAAATGAAGAGTTAAAATGCCTGGGTTTAATTCCCAGCTGTGTAATCTTGCACATATTAGTTAGTCTCTGTCATTCTTCTTCACATGTAAAATGGAGATGAAACTGCTGCTCACCTTAAAGGGTTATTGTGAAGATTAAATAAAGTGCTTAGGACAATGGCTAGTACCTAGTTCCCCTTCTACAAATTCCTCATTCAACAAACATATATGTGTGCTACTATTTGGTAATTTTCAATGTTTTTACACTCTATCACTTTTCTTAATATACTTTAAGGGCTTTATTGGCTTTATTGGCATTTCCAAAGAACTAGATTCATACTGATTTTCTAAAGAGTTTTTTGTTATTTTTCTCTTTCCTTATTATAAATTTTATAAACTTGAGATACATCTTTTTCTTAATATTCTGTTTTCTTTGGTTATTTTTCTTTCTCTAGGTTTTTTTATGTTTGCCTTCTTTCCTAAATGTGGGCATTAGGACACTATTTATAGCTTGTACTATAAATAATAGGCTTGAGCATGTTTTCTAGAGTTTTCAGTGTTCATGTTAATTTTCTCTTTGATTCAAGAATAAACTGGGAGTGAATTTCTTAATTTTTATGAAGTTCAAATTCTTTTGTGTCATCCCTTGGTTTTTAGATCACTGCATTTGTTTGAGAAAACCTTTTAGTTTACCGTCATCTCTATTAAAAAAGAATTTTGTCTTGACAGTAAAAAATGTACTACCATCTAAGAGAATTTCTTTAAATTAGTAATTCTGATACACCCTTAATAATTCCCAAGATTTCTGCAGGCAATGTAGCCTTGATGTTGAGAAACATAGAATAATTAGTAAAATCAAAAGAAAGTCAATGTTTGAATGTCTAGGCATTCAGTTTCCTTATTGTAAATTTTAAGTATCTAGTAGGAATCAAGAATAAGGCATGGGAAGAATTTTAAATACTTCTACTTGATTATACATTTTACTCCACTCAGTTTTAATAATGTCTTTATAATATTAGTCAGTCCAGGAAGCTTTCTGGAAGTAAATTGACAGGAACTCAAGCATCAAAACAGAATGGTAGGTATGAAGTGGGCCCTGCAGACTGGCTTCAGGAAAGACACAGACTGTCAAGTTCAAGCCCATGTTTAAATATACATATAAATAAGTAGACCATCCAAGCAATATGTATCGAGCATCAGATAAGAAAATTTTACTATTATGATACTTCTGCCCCAAGAAGAAAAAACAAATAAGCAAAAACATGCAAGAACAAATGGCTTAACTTCCAAGGCAGCGCCAACAACACAGACAACAGACCTTCATATAAGTTCTAGAAGTTTATCATCTCAGTCCCCAAAAAACAAGACATTTACCCTGAATCCAGAGTTCTCACTATTTTATGCAGGGTTATGGAAAGAAAAACTATTCACATAACTTTGAGCAAGTGGTTCTCATTGAACTTCAGTTTCCACATCTGATAAACAGCTGTGGGGTGGTAAAGGGCCTATGTAATCTGCAGTTATTTTTAGTTTTAATATTCTATAGTTTTATAGGCTGGTTAACATATGTCTACTCTAAGCATTAAAAACATACGAAGAGGCCAGGCGCGGTGGCTTATGCCTGTTATCCTTGCACTTTGGGAGGCCAAGGCGGGCAGATCACTTGAGGTCAGGAGTCCGAAACCAGCCTGGCCAACATGGTGAAACCCCGTCTCCACTTAAAAGAAAAAAAAAAAACAACAAAAACTTAACCAGGCAAGGTTGTGGTGCCTGTAATCCCAGCTGCTTGGGAGGCTGAGGCAAAAGAATTGCTTGAACCCGAGAAACGGAGGTTGTAGTGAGCCAAGATAATGCCACTACACTCTAGCCTGGGTGACAGAGTGAGACTCTGTCTCAAAATATGATAAAATAAACAAACAAACAAACAAACATATGAAGAAAGTCCAATCACAAATAGCAGGGCTATAAGATAACTTATTAAAATGGTTTTGATTGAATACACAGCACCCTAAAGCATCACTTGATAAGACTAGTTTTGAAGTTATCTTTTCATTGATAATAACCTAAGTCTTCAGGTATAAAGATTAATCATGTCAGAAGTTATTTTGTAATATGAAAATTTGATTTAACCATCTAAAACTGTAAGAAGGAAGAAAATTTCTGAGTACCAAAAATGGGCCAAGAAATGCGCATTAGGTGTTTTACATGTTTTATAAGTGGAAATGATGAACGTAAAATTGCAAACAATCAGCCTCTAGCAGATGCTGTTGGTTCCCTGCCCATATCCCTTGGGTGTTGTGACTTTAGTTTGCTCCTGCACAAATATTACACCAACTGGCAATATCTGCATCTCTTTACCTGAAAGTCTGGGAAGCCAAGGAAGGCCGCTTTGCCTGCACAGAGCAGGCAGATGGCTAGCCTATCCACTCTGCAGGCAAAGTGTGTGTTCTACACTATTAACTTAAAAAAACCACAAGATATGATTTTATAAAAGGAAAGAGGAGACTGTATTTCTTTTAAAGAGTTACAGTCTGCAAGGTGGCCATCCCACAGGATGGGAAGCGTGCCTCAGGCCAAGAACAAAAACAGGCACTTCGAAGGAGGAGTTGGAGTGGGATCTCTACGCTAAAGAAATTGGCTAAACACACATATTCAAGTAACAGGAGGGGCTATGAATACAAAGGTAGCCCTGACACATGCACATGGAACAAACATGCATATAACATACAACCTATGTTCACTTTAGGGTACAGATTTAACATTTAAATGTATTACAATTGGACACTAAAAATCAAAAGATCTTTTCAGGACATGAAGGCACACGAGTGCACAATCTCTGTAAACCAGCCAGGACCAGTCCATGGTCAGTGGCCTTCTTACCTGAAGAAAGTTACTAACATCAGTCTCTAATCCAAGATAAGAGTAGTCCCCTCTTATATTCAGGGGGTATGTTCCAAGACCTCCACTGAATGCCTGAAACTGAGGATAATTTACTGAGCTGGATTGACCTCACTTGGAACAAGTTTTTGTTTGTGCTTTTTTGGTGTATTTTTCAACTTTTATTTTGGTTACAAGGGGTACATGTGCAGGTTTGCTACCTGGGTACACTGCATAATGCTAAGGTTTAGGTTATGAATGATTCTGTCACCCAGGTACAGAGCATAGTACCCAAAGTTAGTTTCAATCCATACCCCCCACCCACAATAGTCCCAGTTTCTATTGTTGCCATCTTTAATACTCAGTGTTTAGTTCTCATTTACAAGTGAGAACCCGTGGTATTTGTTTTCTCTTCCTGTGTTAATTAGCTTAGGATAATGGCCTTCAGCTACATCCATGTTGCTGCAAAAAGATGTGATTACATTCCTTTTTATGGCCGTGTGATATTCCATGGTATATATGTAACACATTTTCTTTACCCAATCCACCATTGACAGGCACCTAGGTTGATTTCATGTCTTTGCTATTGTGTGAATAGTGCTGCAGTGAACATGCAGGTGTATGTGTCCTTTTCGAAGAAAGATTTGTTTTCTTTTGGACATATACCCAGAAATGGCATTACTGGTTTGAATGATGTTCAAAGTTCTTTGAGAAATCTCCAAACTGCTTTCCCCAGTAGCTAAACCAATCTACGTTCCCACCAACAGTGTATAAGCAGCCTTGCCAGTATCTGTTATTTTTCTACTTTTAACAGTAGCCATTCTGACTGATTTGATATGGTATCTCATTGTGGTTTTGATTTGCATTTCTCCGATCACTAGTGATGAGGAGCATTTTTTTCCTATTTTTGTTGGTTGCTTTTATGTCTTCTTTTGAGAAGTGTCTGTTCTTGTACTTCGCATAGTTTTTAATCAGATATTTGCTGTTTGCTTGTTTGTTTGTTTAAGTTCCTTATAGATTCTGTATATTAGACCTTTTTTGGATGTACAGTTTGTGAATATTCTCTCCCATTCTGCAGGTTGTCTGTTTACTCTGTTAAATTTTTTTTGTTTTTTGTTTTTTGTTTTTTGTTTTTGCTGTGCAGAAGCTCTTTAGTTTAATTAGGTCCCACTTGTCAATTTTTGTTTTGGTTGCAATTGCTTTTAGGGACTTAGTCATAATTTTTTTTCCAAGGCCAATGTCCAGAATACTTTTCCTAGATTTTATTCTAAGATTTTTATAGTTTGAGGTCTTACAGTTAAGGCTTTAATCCATCTTCAGTTAACTTTTGTACATAGTGAAAGGTTGGGGTCTAGCTTCATTCTTCTACATATGGCTAGACAGCTATTACAGCACCATTTATTGATTAGGGAGTCTTTTCTTCATTGCTTATTTTTGTCAACTTTGTCAAAGATTAGATGGTTATAGGTGTACAGTCTTATTTCTTGGTTCTCTATTCTGTTTCATTGGTCTACATGTCTGTTTTTATGCTAGTATCATGCTGTTTTGGTTACTGTAAACTTATAGTACAGTTTGAAGCTAAGTAACCTGATGTCTCCAGCTTAGATCCTTTAGCTTAGGATTGGTTTGGCTAGTTGGGTCCATTTTTTGTTCCATATGAATTTTAAAATAGTTTTTTCTAATTCTGTAGCAAATAATGTTGGTAGTTTGACAGCAGTAGCACTGAATCTATAGATTGCTCTGAGCAATGTGGTCACTTTAACCACGTTAATTCTTCTAATCCATGAGCATGGAATGTTTTTTCATTTGTTTGTGTCATCTCTGATTTCTTATTGCAATGTTTTGTAGTTCTCCTTGCAGAGATCTTTCACCTCCTTGGTTAGATGTATTCCTAGGTATGTTTGTGTGTGTGTGTGTGGTTATTGTAAATGGAACTGTGATCTTGAGTTGGCTCTAAGCTTTAACATTATTAGTGTATAGAAACACTACTCACTTTTGTACATTGAGTTTGTATCCTGAAACTTTACAGAAGTTGTTTATCAGTTCCAGGAGCCTTTTGATGGAGTCTTTAAGGTTTTCTACGTGTAGGATCATATAATTTATGAAGAGAGATAGTTTGACTTGTACTTTTCCTATTTGGATGACTTTTATTTCTTTACTTTACATGATTGCTCTGGCTAACACTTCCAGTACTATGTTGAATGGGCATCTTTGTCTTATTCCAGTTCTCAAGGCCAATGTTTCTGATTTTTGCCCATTCAATATAATATTGGTTGTGGTTTTGTCATAAATGACTTTTATTATTTTGAGGTTTTTTTAATGTATTTTGTTGGGGATTTTTGCATCTATGCTCATCAGGGACATTGGCCAATAGTTTTCTTTTTTTTATTGTGTGTTTGCCAGGTTTTGCCATCAGGGTGATGCTTCATAGAATGAGTTAGTGAGGAAGTCCTCCTCAATTTTTTGCAATAGTTTCAGTAGGACTGGTACCAATGATTTGCCGTATGCCTGGTAGAATTCAGCTATGAATCCATCTGGTCCAGGACTTTTTGGTTGGCAAATTTTTTATTACTGATTCAATTTTGGAACTCATTCAGTATTTCAATTTTTTTCCTGATTCATTCTTGGGAGATGGTATGTTTCAGGAATTTATCAATTTCCTCTAGATTTTCTAGTTTGTGTGAATAGAGGTGTTCATAATAGTCCTGAGGAACTTTTGCATTTCTGTCAGATTGATTGTAATGTCACCTTTCTCATTTCTGATTGTGCTTATTTGGATATTCTCTCTTTTTTCTTTGTTAATATAGCTAGCTAGCTAGCTATCAGTCTTATTTATCCATTCAAAAAACCAACTTTTGGTTTTATTGATTTTGATATGGATTTAAGTGTTTCAATTTCATTCAGGTCTGCTCTGATTTTAGTTATTTCCTCTGCTAGTTTTCGGATTAGTTTGTTCCTGTTTTCCTAGTTCTTCTCAGTGTGATGTTAGATCATTAATTTAAGATATTTCCAGAATTTTAAGGTAGGCATTTAGCACTACAAATTTTTCTTCTGAAAGGGAATGCTTATACACTGTAGGTGGGAGTGTAAATTACTTCAACCATTGTGGAAAGCAGTATGGTGATTCCTCAGAGAGCTAAAAGCAGAACTAACCATTTGACCTAGCAATCCAATTACTGGGTATATACTGAAAGGAATATAAATCGTTCTACCACAAAGACACATGCACATGTGTGTTCATTGCAGCACTATTCACAATAGCAAAGACATGGAATCAACCTAAATGCCCATCAATGACAGATTGGATAAAGAAAATGTAGTACATATATACCATGGAATACTATGCAGTCATAAAAGAAAATGATATTATATCTTTTGCAAGAACATGGATAGAGCTAGGGGCCATTATCCTTAGCAAACTAATGCAAGAACAGAAAACCAAATACCCACATGTTCTCACTTATAAGTAGGAGCTAAATGATGAGAACTCATGGACACAAAGAGAGAAGCAACATACACTGGGGACTACTTGAGGGTGGAGGTTGGGAGGAGGGAGAGAACCAGAAAAAATATTATTGAGTATTAGGCTTCATACCTGGGTGACAAAACAATCTGTAAAACAAACCCCTGTAATTAAAGTTTACCTACATAACAAACCTGCACATGTACCCTTGAACGTACAATAAAAGCTTAAAAACAAAACAAAACAAAACAAAAAATACTTTTCTCCTAATACTGCTTCTGCTGCATCTCATAAACTTTTGTATGCTGTATCTCTGTTTTCATTTACTTTAGAGAATTTTTTTTTATTTCTGCCTTAATTTCATTGTTTACCAAAAGTCACTCAGGAGCAAATTGTTTAGTTTCCCTGTAATTGTATAGTTTTGAGAGATCTTGATATTAATTTCTATTTGTATTCCATTCTGGTCCAACAATATGGTTAGTATGATTTCATTTGTTTTTGAATTTGCTGAGATTTGCTTTATGGCTGAGCATGTGGTCGATCTTGTATTACCTTCCATTTGCAGATGAGAAGGATGTACATTCTGTGGCTGATGAGTATTCTGTAGATGTCTGTAGAATTGATCAAATGTTAAGTTTATGTTGCATTTATGTCCAGAATTTCTGAGTTTAAATCTAGGATTTCTTTTTTAGTCATCTGCCTTGATGATTTGTCTAGTGCTGTCAATGGAGTGTTAAAGTCCCAAACTATTATTGTGTGACTAAGTCTTTTCATGGGTCCAGAAGTGGTTGCTTTATGAATCTGGGTGGTCCAATGTTGGTTAAATACGTATTTAGGACAGTTATGTTTTCTTGTTGAATAGAAACAATTACAACATAATGCCTTTCTTTGTCCTTTTTTACTATTGTTGCATTCAAGACTGTTTTATCTGATGTAATAGCAACCCTCTCTTTTCTTTTCCATTTGCATGATAGATCTTTCTCCAACCCTTTATTTTGAACCTATGAGTGTGTCACTACATGTGAAATTAGTCTCTTGAAGCAGACAGATGGATCTTGTTTTTTAATGGTACCTGCTACTCTGTGCAATTAGATTAGGCATTTAGACCATTTATATTTAAGGTTAATATTGCTATGTCAAGTTTTGATCTTAATATTGATATGTCAAGTTTTGATCTTATTGTGAGGTTGTTAGCTGGTTGCTTTGTAGTTTCTATCATGTGATTGCTTTATAGAATCTTCAGGCTATTTATTTAAGTGTGTTTTTTTGGTAACAAGCACTGCTTTTTCATTTCTATGTTTAGAACTCTTTTAAGGAGCTCTTATAAGGCTGGCCTGGTAGTAACATATTCACTTAGAGCTTGCTTCTCTGGAAAAGCTTTCATTTCTCCTTCGCTTATGAGGCTTAGTTTGCCAGGATATGAAATTCTTGATTGGAATTTATTTTCTTTATGAATGCTGAAAATAGGTCCCTAAGCTCTCCTGGCTTCTAAGGGTTTCTGCTGAGAAGTCCTCTGTTTACCTGAAGTGGTTCTCTTTGTACATGATTTGACTTTATCCTATAGCTGCCTTTATGATTTTTTCTTTAGCTCTGACCTTGGACATTCTGGTGACTCTATGCCTTTGATGATGTTCATTTTGTATAGTATCTCACAGATGTTCTCTGGATTTTTTGTATCTGGATATCTATCTCTTTAGCAAGATTAAGAGAGTTTTCTTGAATTATTCCAAGTATGTTTTCCAGGCTCTTTTCTTTTTCTCTTCTGTCACGCATGTCAATAATTCATCACCTTTCACAATGTTGTATTTCTCAAACACTGCTATTTTTATTTTCTTTTAATTTTTATCTAACTGGGTTAATTCGAAAGACTGGTGTTCAAGCTCTGAAATCCTTTCATTTGGCCCACTCTATTGATAAAAGGTTTTCATTGTATTTTGAATTCCTTAAGTGAGTTTTTCAATTCCCGAAGCTCTGATTGATTTCTTTTTAAGATATTTATCTCTTCCTTCATTTCCTGGATTTCTTTAGAAGTTTCTGTGTATTGATTTTTTAACCTTGTCTTGGATCTCATTGAGCTTCCTTGCAATCCATATTCTAAATTCTTTATCTGTCATTTCTGAATTTCAATTTTGGTTAGGGATCAATGCTGGAGAGCTAATGTGATCCCTTGGTGGTATCAATAAATACAGATTTTTTCATGGTGCTATAATTCTTGAGCTGTTTTTTTTTTTTTTTTTCTCATCTGGAGATGCTGGCACTTCTAATTTTTATCATTATTTTCATGCAGGTAGAATTTTTTATTTTTCTTTCTTTTCCTATATTATTATTTTTTTTTTCCTTTTCCCATCTTCCTGGGGGGTGTGACTGTACAGAATGCTAAGTAGGGCTTTTTGGTTTTGCTTCTATAGCCCTACACACTAATTTGGGCAGGTTTTACACTGGGCTGTTCATTTCTACCTACAAGCCAATAGCTGGTGCTTACAGGTAAGAGTTGGCTACAGCCAATGTGGCTGGATGTATACTGATCCTTGTTTACTGACCAAAGCTCTCTGTTGCTTCAGGCAATGGGCTGATTTATGAAGGCACAGTGGTCTGAGCTCCCTGATCATAAGGGCACAGCCAGACCAGGTAGGTCCACCTACAGATCCTTCAATGGCAGGCACAAGCACCAGCCTTAGGGAAAATTCAGTGGGCAGCCACCAAAAACCTAGAGATGGGCCTAGGTCAGGAGCTGGGAAACCTCCTCCACCCCAAATTCTCTGTAGGGGTTAGACAGCAGCGTAAACTCCCAATCCAGGAGAGTGAGTGCTCCAGATGCCTGGAGATCTGCCTGGGTATGCAGCAATTAAGGCCCCCTGTATTAGGATCTATGTCCAGGAAGGGTGGAAAAGTGCACACTGCTGAACCAAATGAGTGGTTATTGTTTATTCTTTGACCGAAGAGTACTGTTTATTCTTTGTTTATTCTTTGACTGAAGGGGTGCATGACTTAACCCTTGCCTAGCATGGCCTTAGGACTTGTTTATAATTTGGTACTTTATTGCCACAAAGAGCCTGTTCTGTCAGTCTTATGATCTCTATTTTAACATTAATGCCAATCATTTGTGTCTAAACGTTAAAAGAGAGGGGGTATAACAAAGCATGTCTGACCTTCCCATTCCATCATGGCTGGGAACTCAGCTTTAAGGTTTCTCTGGGGTCACCTTGGCCACAAAAGGGGGTCCATTCAGTCACTGGGGGCTTAGGATTTTATTTTAACCTTACAACACTATTTCCCAGAATTCTCCAGAGGTAGTAAGGTTTAGTCACTGACAGCAGAGGCTGCCTTTATAGTCCTCCCAACATCGGCTACCCCCATTTCCATGACTCTCTTCCTCTCCTCCCTACCCGTGTTGCCTGCATCTGCCAAATCAACTACTTGTACTCAAATCCTTGTCTTGTCTCAGGACCTGCTTCTGGAGGGAGAGACACACACAAAGACTGCCAGAAAAAGACTGATCTATTGTGAAAGCACATAGTCCAATTAAATTATTATTTTACCTTTACCACTCCACTTATATACACACTCACATTCTTTGCTCAAACTAAGAAACAACCTTGGCAAGAATCTTGTATCTACAATCAAGAAAGTGATAACCACTTACAAAATAAATAAATAAACAAACAAATAAATAAACATGAATGTGAAATGGAATGCCCACCCTGGCAGCAAAGAACATGGCAGAGACTTTTTTCACAAATGATGATATTAAGGCTTGCAGGAAGGGAGCCAGTCCTTTAATGACCATTTTCTCTACTTTTAGAAAAACCTTGAAGATAAAGACTTGAAGAAGCATGCTTTAGCAAGGTAGGTGTGATTAAGGGTACATTCTGCTCAGCACTAATTCTGAGTCTGAAAGCAAAATTTTGGCAGAGACACACCATGTGTACTGTCTTTCAGGAGTTCAGAAATAATGAAAAGAAGTATGTTGGAGATTTCTAAAAGAAGAAAAAGAAAACTGCCATTATCCTAATTATGCTTTTAGCATAAAGTTCAAATCAAAGGCAAATGTCAAATTTTAGAGTAATTAAAGAGGTAATTGCTGTTAAAATATTTTGGTTCCTATATGTGGAAGTAAAAATTGCTGCTATAATATTTTGGTTCTCATATATGTGGAAGTAAAAAAAAAAAAATATTCCCTTCCCATGAGACCCTTCTCAGAAAATATGTCTGTTTCCTTGTGGCTGAATCATTCATGAACAAACTATGGATTATCAGGTATGTTGCTTTTTTCTGGTTTGACTTTTATGGAGTCAATCACAGGAATAAGCCTGTTCCTACATAAAACTAATTCTGAATGAGAAAATGAAAATTTTATGCTTGACTGATGCTAGATATACTTAGCACCCAGTTATAAAGAATTTAGTCTTTTTTTTTTTTTCTTTTTGCTCATCCTCTTTTCCTTTTCTCTTCTCTGCTCTATTTCAATGGAAATTCTCTTGATAAACTCAGCCCCCAGGATTTTATCTTCCTAAATTTGGAGACCAACTATAGTGATATCTAACGAAGGAAAGGGGATGTCCCAAAAAATAGTAGACACATGGCTTGGGGCTTCATAAGACAGGGAGTAAAGAGAGAATCAGAGCATCAGAGACCTCGATGGCATATTAAAAACTGGGAGATGACAGGAGATTTTATAAAGCATTGTTGTTTTATAAAACTGTGGTTCAAACACAAATCACTCAAATACTAATCTGAAAGTATAAGCTTATAATAGAATATAGGAAGTATAGTCTGGAATACTAGGCTAAGATGCTTGTCCTGTCCCTTTCTATCCAGAACGTACATATAATGGTGCCAGTGGTCTCCAGAGCACTAACAGGACAATTTTGAATACTTCATTAGATAACCCAAACCACCAAACAGGCATTAAGCTATCATTTTCCAATCAACCACATTATCATTATCATTTCTGTCTCTAAAAGATGGATGTTTAAAGATGGATGTGTACATTCCATCTTGGGAAAAGTGGTAATTTTATTTCAGCTTTATGTACATCATTAAGTTGATGGGAATTATGAAGACCTAAATTACATACACGAGCCTTTTCAGGCACTGAGCCCTCTGGTAGGAAGAGGTAGCCATCAAATCAGTCAGTTTAAATCATCCTTGACATTAACAAGGTGGCTGGCTATGATCACTTTAATAAATGACTTTCTGTTCCTATTAGCTGAGTGACTATACTCTAGCTCCTGTTCCAGAAGCATGTCGCCAAACTAGTCTCCCAAAAAGTGTATTTAAAGGATACAAGATTTTTTCAGTGTTTGTGTTCAAATAGATGCTTAACTTTTTAGGATTATTGGGCAAGATGGCCGAACAGGAACAGCCTCAGTCTGCAGCTCCCAGTGAGACCAACGCAGAAGGCAGTGATTTTTGCATTTCCAACTGAGGTACCTGGCTTATCTCGTTGGGACTGGTTAGACAGTGGGTGTAGCCCACGGAGGGTGAGCAGAGGCAGGGTGTGGCATCACCTCACCCAGGAAGCACAAGGGGTTGGGGGAACTCCCTCCCCTATCCCAGGGAAGTCATGAAGGATTGTGCTGTGAGGGATGGTGCTATCTGGCCCAGATATTACACTTTTCCCACTGTCTTTGCAACCCATAGACCAGGAGATTCTCTCAGCTACCCACACAAGCAGGACCCTGGGTTTCAAGCACAAAGCTGGGCAGCCGTTTGGGCAGACACCCAGCTAGCTGCAGGAGTTTATTTTTTTCATACCCCAGTGGTACCTGGAATACCAATGAGACAGAGCTGCTCACTCCTCTGTAAAGGGGGCTGAAGCGAGGGAGCTGAGTGGTCTTGCTCAGGGGATCCCACCCCAACGGAGACCAACAAGCTAAGATCCACTGGCTTGAAATTCTTGCTGCCAGCACAGGAGTCTGAAGTTGACCTGGGACACTTGAGCTTGATGTAGGGAGGGGTGTCCACCATTACTGAGGCTTGAGTAGGTGGTTTTCCCCTCACAGTGTAAACAAAGCTGCCAGGAAGTTCAAACTGGGCATAGCCCACTGCAGCACCACAAAGCCGCTGTAGCCAGACTGCCTCTCTAGATTCCTCCTCTCTGGGAAGGACACCTCTGAAAGAAGGGCAGCAGCCCCAGTCAGGGGCATATAGATAAAGCTCCCATCTCCCTGGGACAGAGCACCTGGGGGAAGGGACGGCTGTAGGTGCAGCTTCAGCAGACTTAAACATTCTTGCTTGCCAGCTCTGAAGAGAGCAGATTTCCCAGCACAGTGCTCAAGCCCTGCTAAGGGACAGACTGCCTCCTCAAGTGGGTTCCTGAACCCCATGCCTCCTGACGGGGAGAAACCTCCCAGCAGAGGTCAACAGACACCTAATATAGGAGAGCTCCGACTGGCATCTGACAGGTGCCCTCTGGGACAAAGCTTTCAGAGGAAGGCACAGGCAGCAATCTTTATGTTTTACAGCCTTTGTTGGTGATACCCAGGCAAACAGTGTCTGGAGTGGGCCTCCAGCAAACTCCAGCAGACCTGCAGCAGTGGGGCCTGACCTTTAAAAGGAAAACTAACATAGAGAAAGCAATAGCATCAACATCAACAAAAAGGATGAACACTCAAAAACCCCATGCGAAGGTAACCAAGATCAAAGACGAAAGGTAGACAAATCCACGAAGTTGAGGAGAAACCAAAACAAAAAGCATTCCAAAAACCAGAATGCCTCTTCTCCTCCAAAGGAATACAACTCCTTACCAGCAAGGGAACAAAACTGGACAGAGAATGATCTGATGAATTGACAGAAGTAGGCTCCAGAAGGTGGGTAATAACAAACTCCTCCAACCTATAGGAGCATGTTCTAACCCAATGCAAGGAAGCTAAGAACCTTGGTAAAATATTACAGGAACTGCTAAATAGAATAACCAGTTTAGAGAAGAACATAAATTACTTGATGGAGCTGAAAAACATAGCACGAGAACTTCATGAAGCATACACACGTATCAATAGCTAAATTGATCAAGTGGACGAAAGGATATCAGAAATTGAAGATCAACTTAATGAAATGAAGCCTGAAGACAAGATTAGAGAAAAAAGAACAAAAAGGAATGAACAAAGCCTCCAAGAAATATGGGACTATATGAAGAGACCAAATCTATGTTTGATTGGTGTACCTGAAAGTGACGGGGAGAATGGAACCAAGCTGGAAAACACTCTTAAGGATATTATCCAGGAGAACTTCCCAACCTAGCAAAGCAGGCCAACATTCAAATTCAGGAAATACAGCGAACACCACAAAGATACTCCTCGAGAAGAGCAACCCCAAGACACGTAATCATCAGATTCAGCAAGGTTGAAATGAAGGAAAAAATGTTAAGGGCAGCCAGAGAGAAAGATCGGGCTACCCATAATGGGAAGCACATCAGACTAACAGCAGATCTCTCTGCAGACACCCTACAGCCAGAAGAGAGTGGGGACCAATATTCAACATTCTTAAAAGAATTTACAACCCAGAATGTCATATCCAGCCAAACTAAGCTTCATAAGTGAAGGAGAAATAAAATCCTTCACAGACAAGCAAATGCTGAGGGATTTTGTCACCACCAGGCCTGCCTTAAAAAAGTTCCTGAAGGAAGCACTACATACAAAAAGGGAAAACGAGTACCAGCCACCGCAAAAACAAACCAAACTGTAAGACCATCAACACTACGAAGAAACTGCATCACCTAATGGGCAAAATAACCAGCTAGCATCATAATGACAGGATCAAATTCACACATAACAATATTAAAATTAAATGTAAATGGCCTAAATGCCCCAATTAAAAGACAGACTGGCAAACTGGATAAAGTATCAAGACCCATCAGTGTGCTGTATTCAGAAGACCCATCTCATGTGCAAAGACACACATAGGCTCAAAATAAAAGGATGGAGGAAGATTTACCAACCAATTGGAAAGCAAAAAAAAAAAGCAGAGGTTGTAATCCTTGTCTCTGATAAAGCAGACTTTAAACCAACAAAGACCAAAAGAGACAAAGAAGGCCAATATATAACGGTAAAGGGATCAATTCAAGAAGAAGAGTTAACGATCCTGAATATATACGCACCCAATACAGGAGCACCCAGATTCATAAAGCAAGTTCTTAGAGACTTACAAAGATGCTTAGACTCCCACACAATAATAATGGGAGACTTTAACACCCCACTGTCAATACTAGACAGATCAATGACACAGAAAATTAACAAGGATATTCAGGACTTGAACTCAGCTCTGGACCAAGCGGACCTAATAGACATCTACAGAACTCTCCACCCCAAATCAACAGAATATACATTCTTCTCAGCACCACATAGCACTTATCCCAAAATTTGACCACATAATTGGAAGTAAAACACTCCTCAGCAAATGCAAAAGAATGGAAATCATAACAAACAGTGTCTCAGACCACAGTGCAACCAAATTAGAACTCAGGATTACAAAACTCACTCAAAACCACACAACTACATGGAAACTGAACAAGCTGCTCCTGAATGATTACTGGGTAAATAACAAAATTAAGGCAGAAATACATAAGTTCTTTGAAACCAATGAGAACAAAGACCCAACATACCAGAATCTCTGAGACACAACTAAAGCAGTGTTAAGAGGGAAATTTATAGCACTAAATGCCCACAGGAAAAAGTGGGAAAGATCTAAAATCAACACCCTAACATCACAATTAAAAGAACTAGAGAAGCAAGAGCAAACACATTCAAAAGCTGGCAGAAAGCAAGAAATAACTAAGATCAAAACAGAAGTGAAGGAGATAGAGAGATGAAAAACCTTCAAAAAATCAATGAATCCAGGAGCTGGTTTTTTGAAAAGATCAACAAAATAGATAGACTGCTAGCTAGACTAATAAAGAAGAAAACAGAGAAGAATCAAATAGACACAATAAAAAATGGTAAAGGGGTTATCACTACTGATCCCATAGAAATACAAACTACCATCAGAGAATACTATAAACACCTCTATGCAAATAAGCTAGAAAATTTAGAAGAAATGGATAAATTCCTGGACACATATACCCTCCCAAGACTAAACCAGAAAGAAGTCAAATCCCTGAATAGACCAGTAACAAGTTCTGAAATTGAGGCAGTAATTAATAGGCTACAAACCAAAAAAAGCCCAGGACAAGATGAATTCACAGCTGAATTCTGCCAGCTGTGAATTCTGCCAGGTACAAAAAGGAGCTGGTACCATTCCTTCTAAAACTATTCCAAGCAACAGAAACAGAGGGATGCCTCCCTAACTCTTTTTATGAGGCTACCATTATCCTGATACCAAAACCTAGCAGAGACACAACAAAAAAAGAAAATTTCAGGCCAATATCCCTGATGAACATCGAAGCAAAAACCCTCAATACAATACTGACAAACCAAATCCAGCAGCACAGTTAAAAGCTTATCCACCATGATCAAGTCAGCTTCATCCCTAGGATGCAAGGCTGGATCAACATATGCAAATCAATAAATGTAATCCATCACATAAACAAAACCAATGACAAAAATCACATGATTATCTCAATAGATGCAGGAAAGGCCTCGATAAAATTCAATATCCCTTCATGCTAAAAACTCTCGATAAACTAGGTATTGACAGAATGTATCTCAAAATAATAAGAGCTATTTATGACAGACCCACAGACAATATCATACTGAATGGGCAAAAGCTGAAAGCATTCCCTTTGAAAACTGGGACAAGACAAGGATGCCCTCTCACCACTCCTATTCAACATAGTATTGGAAGTTCTGGCCAGGGCAATCAGGCAAGAGAAAGAAATAAGGGGTATTCAAATAGGAATACAGCAAGTCAAATAATCTCTGTTTGCAGATGACATGATTGTATATTTAGAAAACCCCATCATCTCAGTCCAAAAACTCCTGAAGCTGATAAGGAACTTTAGCAAAGTCCCAGGTTACAAAATCAATGTGCAAAAATCACAAGCATTCCTACACACCAGCAATAAATAGAGAGCCAAATCATGAGGGAACTCCCATTCACAACTGCTACAAAGAGAATAAAATACCTAGGAATACAATTTAAAGGACATGTGAAGGACCTCTTCAAGGAGAACTACAAGGAAATAAAAGAGGACACAAACAAATGGAAAAACATTCCATGCTCATGGATAGGAAGAATTAATATTGTGAAAATGGCCATACTGCACAGAGTAATTTACAGATTCAACGCTATTCCCATCAAACTACCATTCACTTTCTTCACAGAATTAGAAAAAAACTACTTTAAATTTCAGATGGAACCAAAAAAGAGCCCATATAGCCAAGACAACCCTAAGCAAGAAGAACAAAGCTGGAGACATCACACTACCTGACTTCAAATTATACTACAAAGCTACAGTAACCAAAACAGATATATAAACCAATGGAACAGAACAGAGGCCTCAGAAATAACACCACACATCTACAACCGTCTGATCTTTGACAAACCTGATGAAAACGAGCAATGGGAAAAGGATTTCCTATTTAATAAATGGTGTTGGGAAAACTGGCTAGCCATATGCAGAAAACTGAAACTGGACCCCTTCCTTACACCTCATACAAAAATTAACTCAAGATGGATTAAAGACTTAAACATAAGACCTAAAACCATAAAAAACCCTAGAAGAAAACCTAGGTAATACCATTCAGGACATAGGCATGGACAAAGACTTCATGACTAAAACACCAAAAGCAATGGCAACAAAAACCAAAATTGACAAATGGGATCTAATTAAACTAAAGAG
>NW_012108363.1:224418-229059 GCF_000951045.1 Mandrillus leucophaeus | reverse complement strand
GGCCTGGCCCAGTGGCTCACTCCTGTAATTCCAGCACTTTGGGAGGCCAAGGCAGGTGGATCACGAGGTCAGGAGATCGAGACCATCCTGGATAACACACAGTGAAACACCATCTCTACTAAAAATACAAAAAAATTAACCAGACGTGGTGGCGGGCGCCTGTAGTCCCAGCTACTCGGAAGGCTGAGGCAGGAGAATGGCGTGAACCCGGGAGGAGGAGCTTGCAGTGAGCCGAGATTGTGCCACTGCACTCCAGCCTGGGCGACAGAGCAAGACTCCATGTCAAAAAAGAAAGAAAAAGAAAAGAATGAGTTCATGTCTTTGCAGGGACATGGATGAAGCTGGAAACCATCATTCTCAGCAAACTAACACAGGAACAGAAATCCAAACACCGCCTGTTCTCATTCATAAATGGGAGTTGAACAATGAGCACATATGGGCACAAGGAGGGGAACATTACACACTGGGGCCTGTCAAGGGGTAGAGGATAAGGGGAGGGATAGCATTAGGAGAAATACGTAATGCAGATGACGGATTGATGGCTGCAGCAAACCACCATGGCACATGTACACATACACCTATGTAACAAACATTCACATTCTGCACGTGTATCCCAGAACTTAAGTATAATAAAAATAATTTTTAAGGGCAAGAATATTAGAAAAAAATTGGACCCATGACTCTTTGTATCTCTTCAGTAGAAGCAATCATCAAGGCAAATGTTTACTGTTAGGTTTGTTTAGCATAGATGTGTGGACAGAAGCTTAATGTCCGTGCAATCTGTTTCCACTGCATTAGCCATTACATTAAAAACAACAAACAAAATTCTTTCTTGTTTAAAATGTGTTCCACATGCTCAGAATCAATCTTGATCAACAGACTGCAGTATAATTTGGTGGTTCAGAGATGAGAAGATTATGGACATATTTCAATTAAAAAACAAATTGAGAAAAGACAACTTAATGCATTATGCATCCAACAATGTTTCTGAAAAACATTTAGGAGTTCTCCAAGTCAATTCTGCACAGAGTCTTGGTCTACATTGCCAAACAATATAATACAGATGAATTACTTACGGAGAAGCTATAGGCAAACTTCTGTTTTTTACATAACAAATTCTTTTTTTAAAACTTTATTTATTTATTTATTTATTTACTATCTTTTTTTTTTTAAGACACAGTCTCACTCTGTCACCCAGGCTGGAGTGCAGTGGCACCATCTCATCTCACTGCAACCTCTGCCTCCTGTGTTCATCGGTTCACCTGCCTCAGCCTCCCGAGTAGCTGGGATTACAGGCCCATGCCACCATGCCAGGCTAATTTTTATATTTTTGGTAGATACAGGGTTTCGCCATGTTGGCCAGGCTGGTCTCAAACTCTTGACCTCAGGTGATCCACCCACCTCAGTCTCCCAAAGTTCTGGGATTACGGGCATGAGCCACCGCACCCAGCCAGCAAATTCTTAATATATATTTAAAAGTTGAGTGTGCAAAAATAAAATCATCTGTGTTTAATTCTAGCTCCACCAATTAAAAGATCCTGAATTACCTGACATCTCTGATTCCGACATTTATTCATTCAATAGATATTTATCATTTGCCTATTATGTTTGACCACTGTCCTAAGGTCTGGGAATACAGAAGTCAACAGAAGAGGCTCCAATTCCTGACTTTCACTTTTAAATAAATGAGTTAATAAAAGAGATTGCAGACAAATATACAGCATATTAAAACATGAAAAATGTTAGAAAGCAAAATAAGGAAAGCAGAGAATGGGTTATGAATTACGGAGGAATAGTATTTTAGATAGAGCCAGGTAAGGTGTCCCCCACCCAAAGATGACTTTAGATGATAAACTGAAGGAACTGAGGGGGCAAGTCATGCAGATAACCATCCAGGGAAAAGGCATTCCAAAGGCAGCAAGTACAAAAGCTCTGAGGCAAGAATATGCCTGACAAGAAAAGAGGTGCAAATGCCAAGCACAGAAAGGTGAAGAGCAGAGTGGCAGAGGGGGTCATAAAAATGGTGGGGTGGGGGCTAGCGGACAGACTGTGAAGGCCTCATAATACACAGAGAGAATCTCAGAGGAAATGAAAAAGCCTTGGAGATCTTTGAGAAGAGAAGTGATATGATCCAGCTTACATTTGATAGAAATAATAATAATTTATCCCCATAGGTTTACTGAAAGATGAAATAAGAAAATTGATGTAAAATGCTTCCCTCAGAGCATGGCAAAAGGTAAACATAAAATATTCACTGCTCTAATTATTTTTGTTATCTAGATAGAGATTAGAAAAGCATAATCAAAAATGAAGTTGTTGTACGATATTATAGATTAGGTTTCTTATTTTTTAATTTTGCTTTTATCCTTCAAAAATTAGATCAATAACCCAAGGGGAGAAAGAGGAATAACAAGGATATGCTTTAGTTCAAAGATCAAGTGAACAAAATTTCTGAAACAATAATGTCTTATTTCAAAAACGGAGGAAGAAACTTAAAGGAACAAAAGAGAGGGAAATTAAAGTTTCCAGGTAAATCTCTCAACATTCTAAGCACATAAATAATTGTAAATCTTTTTGAGGCAATTTGAATTGATGTTTCTTCTAACTTAGGCCCAGGAAGTAGCATCAAAATGTGTTTGGATGACTTCAGCAAAGAGTTTTACTTAATAAATAGAAAGAATTTGTTGTAAATAGATTCGAAGAAAGCTACTAATAGGCTTCCCTGCTGGCTGAGCAAGATTACTTTAGTAAAGCAAGGTAAAAGGTACTATTGGCTACTTAAATATTCTGGCATAAAAATTAACACAGAAGCTGGACTTCAGAGAAAAAAATAAACAGGGCATGCACAAAACATCATAGGAAACAAAGTCTATCATATTTCTTCCAGTAAATCATGACAAGGGTACGACAGGCACAAATTACATGAGCAATGGAGAGGGATTTTTATTTGAACTTACAGAGAACCTTGCAGGATCTTATTTCACAGAGAGCCCACAGAATAGTATATCTTTCATTTTTATATCACCTTATGTATTTTGCTCCTTTAAAAAGAATTTATTGATTACCTATTCTGTGCAAGGAGCTGTGGAAAATAGAAAATTGTGTAAGACAAGGTACTTTCCTCCCAAGAAACTCACATTACAGCAAAGGATGACGAGGCATAGACTATATTTTACTGGACATAAGGCACCAAGAATTTAAGTTAAACCAAAATAAGAAATTCATAGAAAAAAGAAAACGTAACTATACATAGAGTTTTTAAAAACATACTCCAATTACAGAAACATTGAAATAGGAAATGCATATATTTATATACAAAACAGGTATATAAATATCTACCCAAGAGGAAGCATAAGGAACAAGGATGCTTTTTAAAAAATGTTTTCATTTTCATCGGTTATTGGGGAACAGATAGTGTTTGGTTACATGAGTAAGTTCTTTAGCAGTGATTTGTGAGACTTTGGTGCACCCATCACCAGAGCAGTATACACTGCACCCAATTTGTAGTCTTTTATCCCTCACCCATTGCCCACCCTTTCCCCCTGAGTCCCCAAAATCCATTGTGTCATTCTTATGCCTCTGCATCCTCATAACTTAGCTCCCACTTATAAATGGGAACATACGATGTTTGGTTTTCCATTCCTGATTTACTTTACTTAGAATAATACTCTCCAATCTCATCCAGGTTGCTGTGAATGTCACTAAGTCACTCCTTTTTATGGCTGAGTAGTATCTCATCTCATATATATATATATATATATCAGTTTATTTATCCACCCATTGGTTGATGGGCATTTGGGTTGGTTCCACATTTTTAGCAACCATTGTAGACATTGGCTTAGGCAAGGATTTCATGACCAGGAATCCAAAAGCAAATACAATAGAAACAAAGATTTAATCAAGCTGGGACTTGATTAAATTAAAAAGCTTTGCACGGGAAAAGGAACAGTCACCAGAGTAAACAGACAACCCACAGAGTGGGAGGAAATCTTCACAATCTATACATCTGACAAAGGACTAATATCCAGAACCTACAATGAACTCAAACAAATGAGCAAGGATGCTTTTTGAAATTGTTAGGTGTCATAGCAGTACAAAGAAAAAAGATACTAATTAGTACTGGGTCACATGGATAGCAAAACCCAGATGTTGTTAATATTTCAGCTGAGTTTTAAAGAGAGATAGAAATTCTATCATGGCAATGCTGGGTGACAAACGCATTCCAGGCAGATGAAATAGCACATGTAGAAGCACAGCATAAAAATTACTTTCACAGAAGGGCAGCCGTAACGCTGGGCACGGTGGCTCACACCTGTAATCTCAGCACTTTGGGAGGCCAAAGTGGGTGGAACACAAGGTCAGAAGTTCAAAACCAACCTGACCAACATGGTGAAACCCTGTCTGTACTGAAAATACAAAAATTAGCTGGGCATAGTGGCATGCATCTGTAATCCCAGCTACTCAGAAAACTAAAGCAAGAGAATCACTTGAAACTGGGAGGTGGAGGTTGCAGTGAGCCAAGATCACACCACTGCACTCCAGACTGGCAGCCTGGGTGACAGAGCAAGACTCTGTCTGAAAGAAAGAAAGAAAGAAAGAAAGAAAGAAAGAAAGAAAGAAAGAAAGAAAGAAAGAAAGAAA
>NW_012108363.1:209834-224368 GCF_000951045.1 Mandrillus leucophaeus | reverse complement strand
AGGGAGGGAGGGAGGGAGGGAGGGCGGGCAGCCATAAAATCAGATTGACTGGAGAAGGCTTGTGTTAGACCCAGTTATATAGGGCTTTAAATGCCAGATAAAAGATTGTAAAACATTGCCCTGCCAGAAACTAGTACGTTTTAAAAGTAGAGGGCAATTGCTCTCCTATACGTGGTTTAGGAAGGTTAACAAAACAGTGGTAGACAGTGGGTTGTAGGGAGGCTCGTCTTCAGAGTGGGACACCAGTGAGGAATCTTTCATAATAATATAGGGAAGAGGTGCCAAACTGAACCCGGGAGGCTAAAATGTGGATTGAAAAGAAATGGATGTGCCTCTCCCTTTATAGTGCTTTTACTTACATGTGATACACAGTAATGTGGCACAGGAAGAATAATAACTAACTTAGGTTCTCATAAAGACATCAAGATAGAACATGTGTGAATTTTTTTTAACTATATGTAGGCAGAGGCAGAATCAGCCACAGAAAACACTTTCACTGACTCAGAGGGCAGATCTGTGGTTCTCTTCTCAGCATAGAATCTAACTGTCATGGAGGTTCCTGGTCAAGAATTAAAAAATGAATATTTTAGGAGAAATTGAATATTACAACTTAAGTGCTTCACCAAAGATGACTTGCAGTGGCTCAGCAATTCAATGTCATTCCACTGTTGACATTTTTGTGACTGCGACAGTTTGTAAAGGCATTATGTCCACACCCAACCTGCGGCCATGTAATCAGTAGTTTATAGTTGGTGACTTCATGGGACCAGCCGTGAACCAAAATTTTGGCTACTTTATTAAGCAAGATTGAATTTAGGGGCAAGGAGACTCAGTCAGGACCTCCAAGGATTGCCAGCAGGTTGTGCCCGGCACATGGCACTCAGCTGAAGGGGTGAGCAGAAGCAGGTTCTGCTTCCCAAGCCACGCACGCTGTGGCTGGGCTGCTTCCTTTTTTTCAATGATCCACATGGAAGGCCTCATAGGCTAGGCCAAGGAGACTTCTAGAGGGAAAAGGAGAGTCACAATGGAGAGTATCAGAGGAGAGCCAGGAACATATCTGCATTTTGGAAGAGCTCCTTTGCCCCCAGGGAGGAATCAGAGGAGGGAATCCATATTTTCTATTTGAAAAAAATAAAACATTTCTGAAAGAGACTGGACATGCACACATCATCAAAAGAAATTTCATTACACACATCATCAAAATAAATGTAACACTAATAGACTAATTACCAGTTAAAATGGACTAACTTCTCCAAGCATCACTTAGATACTAAACATTGGTTCTGACTTTCCAAAGAATTCCGTCCTAGATATTTTGGTACAGTAGATTTTAAAATGATGACCAAAAATGATGGAACAATATCAGAATCACCTTGGGTGCTTCATAATTCAGATTATGAATCAGTAGGACTGGATTCAGATGTAAAAATATGTGGCAACAGATTTTGGAAATATTGATCCAAGACATACTGTGACCAATAAATAGTTCACATGCAACTCATGAGAATAAATTAGTTTTTACCTTTAAATGCCATAATAGCTTCTATTTTTCAGTGTATTTCATGCCATTCTTTCCCAAGCAACCAATCTCTGTCTTTCAAGATAATTACAGTAATGGTTGATACTAACTATATATGAAAACCACGTATTCTTTTGTGTCTGACATCTTTTAAGATTATTCATGGTATAGTGTGCATCAGTATTGTGTTCATTTTTATTACTGAGCATAATAAGAAGGTTGGAAATGAAGGAGTAATCGTGATAACAAGTGAGATTTTTTCAGTCATGAAAATTTTTCTTGATTAGTAAATATTTACATATATAGGCACACACATATATACATGCTACAAACTTCATTTACAGTTTCGAGATTGTTCTATTTGTATCTATAAGGTATAATTTATTGGCTTTGAACAACTATTATATATTTAATGTCTCCCAAAAAGTGTTATTCAACAAAGAGAAGAACAAAAAGGTCATTTTGGTGAAATTCTTTGAAGGACAGACCTTTTAGGTTATTGCATTGATAATGAATTTACTCCACTTCTCTAGTAAAATATCTTCAATACTTCTTGATTATTCTAGAGAAACAAACATAAATATCTGATAGGTATTTTGTATAAACTCTAAAAAGTCATCAGGGAAAGGACCAGGAAAAAATACTCCAAAGCAAATCTCCACAGACATTTTCTGTGAAGAGCCAGACAGTAATAGTTTAGACTTTGTGGGCCATATGGTGTCGGTGACAACTCTGCCATTGTTGCATGAGAGCAGCCACAGGCAATATGTAAATGAATGAGCATGGCTATGTTCCAGTAAAATTATATTTACAAAAACAGGCAATTAGAAGCTATGAGATACCACTAAGCACCTACTAGAGTGGCTAAAATACAAAACACTGTCAACAGTAAATGCTGGCAAGAATGTGAAGCAATGAAATCTCTCATTCATTGCTGGTGTCAATGCACAATGGTACAACCGCTTTAGAAGACATCTTGACGGTTTCTTACAAAGCTAAGCATAGTATATTACCAAATGACCCAGCAATGGTCCTCCTAGATATTTACTTAAATAAGTTAAACACTAACATTCATACCAAAACCTGCACATGGGTGTTTGCAGTAGCTTTTTTCATAATCTCCAATAATGGGAAGCAATTAAGATAAACAACCTGTGATACAGTTGAACAATGGGATATCATTCAGCAATTAGAATAAATGTGCTATCAAATCATGACTAGACATAGAGGAACCTAAAATGCATATTGCTAAGCGAAAGAAGCCAGTCTGAAAAGGCTACATACTGTATGCTTCCCACTATATAACATTCTGCAAAAGTCAAACTAAACGACAATGGTTACGGGTAGGGTGGGGAAGGATGAACAGGTGGAGCACAGGAGAATTTGAGAGCAGTGAAGGTATTTGATGACACTGTGATAGTGTGTATGTGACATTAGGCACTGGGAAAGACCCATACAATATACAACACAAACAGTGAACCCTAATGTAAACTATGGACTTTAGTTAATAATAATGCATCAATATTGGTTTACAAATTTTAACACATATACCAAAGGGAAGATATTAATAGCAATGGAAACTGTGGTCGGGGTGGACAGAACATAGGGGAACTCCCTATAGTTTCTGTTCAGTTTTTCTGTAAACCATAAATCAGATCTAAGAAAAAAAAACAGAAAACAGGCAATGAGCCCCATTTGGCCTGTGGGCTACAATTTGCTGATACCTGTTCTAAATAATGAAAACGTCATCAGAGAACACTTGGAACATATGAAGTTGTCATTGTGAATTTCATTTACTTTGAGGAAATTCATTCAATGTGGCTTTCAGAATATTTTTGGAAAAGGAGTCTTCTCATAATAGCCATTCTGACAATTACACTCATATGCTTATTTCTACAGCAGAAAGTTATCCATTATATCATCTTTTCATACATGCCAACAGTTAAGCCTATCCTTGCTCCAGCATTAAGGGACTTCCCCGTAACCCAGCAGAACCCCTGAGCTGGAAAACCTGGCATACTTTATCTCAAACATAAGCAGAGCTCAAGCTATGTCTCACCGAGGCTGCTGGAAAATTCTCCATGTGATTGGATACTTTATGGCTCTCTTTAATAGTTTCATCTTCTATACTTTAGAAAGCTTCATCTTCTACAGTTTTCCCTTGTTATGTTACCACTAGTAGCACAGGAAATAAGCCTAGCATTATTTTTTAGGTTCTATAAACTTAATCTTCCTCAATCTTCATGGATACTTACTGAATAAATGTTTATTGCATTTTAAGATACTTAACAGAATATGAGTAGAATTTGTTTTACTCAAAATGATACATGTATTCTTGGTAACAAAACCATAAATAATCTGTTTTACATTTAATGTGACATTAAAAATACATATTCAATGCTGTCATTATTATTCTACATACTGAGTTGTTTTTGTTTGTGTTGCAAAATTGTAGCAATAAAATTTAACTGCAATTGTGGATGCAAGTATGACTTTTATTTTCTTATAATTTGCCATAAATCATAAACAATATAATGCTTATAAAAAGCACAGCTGTCCTTCTTGGGAAAAAAAAAATGTTTTTTTATTCTTGTAATTAGAGTAGAATCTGTTAGGAGTCAAGAGTAGAATTTAGCTAACCCGGCATCCCTCAGCTGCTAGGTGATATCGGATGCGTAAAAGCCTTATTTTCTTTAGGAAAAAACTATAGCTGCTCTGAGAACTGTAACATGCACAGTTTTGTCCCATTTATGTAATTTTTAACAGAGAATATACTGAGTAAAAGTTGTAAAATAGTCAAACTTCAACCACGTAGCATGAGGATCAGATTGATTAGCTTGTGGGGGTAGGATGTCTGAGTTGAAATGAAAGATTTTTCTTAATATTTGTACACATAGTTACTTTCTATCTATAAAAGACTGACAATGTTCTTTCCTGACCATGTCCATAACTAGGCTAGCAGCCATTTTGAAAAGTGGTGGATGTGTGTATATTGTGGAGAGGGTAGAATAGAAAAGGGAGTAGCCGGAATATTCTATTAAGTAGAAGCAAGAGTATCTCAGTTATGAATTGAGTTTATCAAGTGTTCTATTCCTGAGAAAGTACAAATAATCTTTAGAGACATAACAGAGACATCTTAGACAACCAGCTATTTATCACATGCAATGCTATCACAGAAGCCAATACATAAATAAAGCAAGGTTAAATACATAAGAATCCCTGTGCCATATAACTGCAGTTTGTCCCAATATCCTTTTTCTTTTTGTCTCTGCATTTGTATGTGTGGGAGGAAGGCAAGGAGAGAATCAGAGCTTGTAAGGAGAATTTCGCCTTGTTATTTTGCTAATTTAATGTTCAGTATCTGGTCCACCTGCTGCTGTGCATGAGCTGCGGTGATCTGACACTGATCATGAAATGCTGATTGAAAAATAATTAAGAGTTGACTTTAGACTGAAATTCTTTGTCGTTGAACTAACAACATTCAAGCTTATTAGGAGCAGTCAATAACTAACCAAATTTGCGCTTTTGAACTATTTTAACAGATGGCTGCTTTATGTGGTTTCATATATCTTTCATAAGCTCGAAAACTACTCATTTGCATTTTCTTTACATCTTAGAAACTAATTGCTGTGGTTTTTCACTTTTTATTCCCTTATGCATTTAAGTTTCCATGTTGAAATTGTCACCTGGACTTTTTCTACTTTACAGTGGCAAGATTAGAATAAGTTAGTAATAATTAAGTGTGAGCCAGAAGCATATGTAATTTTTAACATATGCCTTGGAAATTCAAGTTGCCTAAGGAAAACACTTATTTCCTCAACTGAAAAATGTGAGATTTTGAGTTTGTCAGAGTATCTTCTTATATAAGAAAATTTTTCAAAAGTTAGAAAAATCTTAAGGCAATAACATGATTTTTCTAATAGTGACAGTGACTTTTCATAACTGCAAACAGATATTTAAGCAATTATGACAAAGCTACATCTCCAAGGTGCTTATAGGGCAAAGTTTTTCAATGGCTCTGTGCAATTTATACACCATCCTAAATCTAGAAATCTTTAACAAGTATCAAATATAATATGGTGCATTACACCAATATGAAATTTATCCCAATCAGTAGATACTTTCCTCTCTTATTGTCTAACATAATTTACTTCTTCCAGAAACACTTGAAAGACTTTTTTTCCTCTCACTGACAGGGCTTCCCTTTAATCAAGTGCAATAACTGTTGTATGAAAGAAAGAGTAAGCTTTGATCTTTGAGAAGAAACATATAGACATGTATGGTGAAGAGATGATCAATTAATTAAAGTATTCAAAAAACGTCTTAAAAAATGGTAGCAGGTCTAAGAATATTATCACCATCTGAAAAAAACAAGCAAACTACTTTACTATACAAACTAGTTCAATGATTCTGCAGCCAATCAGTAACATTACATCCAAAGTTACCCGAAGTACTCAGAGAGAACAAAGCTTGTTCTTCCTGTTACACTTCCCAAACACAAATAAAACCTAGGATGAGGTGGTAGATTGGTTGCATGAATAGTCCCAAATACTACCTTCCCTACACCCAGGATCTTTGCCCTTAACTGTATTCCTGTCTCACTCTGACTCTGGGATTGAACATTCGACTTGTTTTGCCCAGTGGGATATTAGTCCATGTGTTGCAAGCAGAGCGGAAGGCATGGACATTTCTGCTTGCTCTCCTGCATAATTGGACTGATTCATTCCTGGAACTTACCACCACCAAATGAGCATGGCTAGGCTTCTCTGATGAAAAGATACGAGAGACTTATGGAGTAAAGCTCCAAAGGCAAACCAAGCTCCAAAGTAAAACACAGTGATTTTCTCCATTTCTCCCATGCTTCCTCAATACTTTGAAATAAAATGCTTCATTACAGCTTTAAATATCTCTCTATTATTACCATTAATAATATGTACATTTCAGGTGTGATTACTTATTCAGCTTCCAGGTCAATGTTTCACAGTTGCAGTACACCTTTTACCTAAAAGCAGTCTTAGACATGAAGAGAAACTTCTAAAAAAGAGAATGCTTAATCTGAAAAATAAAAATCCTTAAGAGCTTTGAGTAAACAAACCAAACAACAAACAAACAAAACCCTATTCCAGAATATCAGATAAGATCTTACTTACTTTGAGTAATGCAATTTCTTGCTACTATATTTTTCTCTTTTTGCATTTTCAACCAAAGACAGCTGATGATAATTAGAATCCATCAATCTACATATTTCTTGTTGTTACAGTCAAACGTCCTTTTATAGGGACCCTCGGCTTCTTGCCAAGTTTTCCACATCTTTCTCAAGGACAGTATATATCAACATGAGCATACTCATCAGATGAAGTGAAATACTTAAATAAATTATTTTACCATGGAGGGCATTCCAAGATGGCCAAATAGGAACAGCCGTGGTCTGCAGCTCCCAGTGTGATTGACACAGAAGATGGGTGATTTCTGCATTTCCAACTGAGGTACCTGGTTCATCTTATTGGGACTGGCTGGACAGTGGGTGCAGCCCACAGAGGGTGAGCTGAAGCATGGCAGGGCATTGCTTCACCCATGAAGTGCAAGGGGTTGGGGGATTTCCCTTTCCTAGCCAAAGGAAGCTGTGACAGACGACCTGGAAAATCGGGACACTCCTGCCCAAATACTGTGCTTTTCCCAAGGTGTCAGCCACTGACAGAGAAGGTGATTCTCTCCCATGCCTGGCTCGGTGGCTTCCACACCCACAAAGCCTTGCTCACTGTAAACGCAGCAGTCTGACATCAATCTGGGAGACAGCAGCCTGGCTGGGGGAGGGGCGTCCTCCATTGCTGAGGCTTCATTAGATAAACAAAGCCACCGGGAAGCTTGAACTGGGTGGAGCCCACTGCAGCTCAACGAGGCCTACTGTCTCTAGACTCCACCTCTGTAGACAAGGCAGAGCTGAACGGAAGGCAGAAGACAACTTCTGCAGACTTAAATGTTCCTGTCTGACAGCTCTGAAGAGAGCAGTGGTTCTGCCAGCATAGCATTTGAGCTCCGAGAATGGACAGACTGCTTCCTCAAGTGGGTTCCTGACCCCTGTGAAGCCTAACTGAGAGAAACCTCCCAGTAGGGGCTGACAGACACCTCATAGAGGGAGCTGCCCCTCTGGGATGAAGCTTCCAGAGGAAGGATCAGGCAGCAATACTTGCTGTTCTGCAATATTTGCTGTTTTGCAGCCTCCGCTGGTGATACCCAGGCAAAAAGGATCTGGAGAGGACCTCCAGCAAACTCGAACAGACCTGCAGCTGAGGGACCTGATTGTTAGAAGGAAAACTAACAAACAGAAAGGAATAGTAACGACATCAACAAAAAGGTCCTCTACACCAAAACCCCATCTGTAGGTCACCAACATCAAAGACCAAAGGTAGATAAAACCACAAACATGGGGAGAAACCAGAGCAGAAAAGCTGAAAATTCTAAAAATCAGAGCACCTCTTCTCCTCCAAAGGACTGCAGTTCCTCGCCAGCAATGGAACAAAGCTGCATGAAGAATGACTCTGACGAGTTGACAGAAGTAGGCTTCAAAAGGTTGGTAATAACAAACTTCTCCGAGCTAAAGGAGGATGTTCAAAGCCATTGCAAGGAAGCTAAAAACTTTGAAAAAAGAGGAGATGAATGGCTAACGAGAATAAACAGTGTAGAGAAGATGTTAAATGACCTGATAGAGCTGAAAACTATGGCATGAGAACTTTGTGACATATGCACAAGTTTCAATAGCTGATTCAATCGAGTGGAAGAAAGGGTATCAGTGATTGAAGATCAAATTAATGAAAAAAAAAAACAAGAAAAACAAGGTTAGAGAAAAAAGAGTAAAAAGAAACGAACAAAGCCTCCAAGATATATGGGACTATGTGAAAAAAAACAAAACTATGTTTGATTGGTGTACATGAAAGTGAGGGGGAGAATGGAACCAGGCTGGAAAACACTCTTCAGGATACAATCCAGGAGAACTTCCCCAACTTAGAAGGCAGGCCAACATTCAAATTCAGAAAATACAGAGAATACCACAAAGATACTCTGTGAGAAGAGCAACCCCAAGACACATAATCGTCACATTCACCAAGGTTGAAATGAGGGAAAAAGTGTTAAGGGCAGCCAGAGAGAAAAGTCAAGTTACCCACAAAGGAAAGCCCATCAGACTAACAGCAGATCTCTCTGCAGAAACCCTACAAGCCAGAAGAGAGTGGGAGCCAAAATTCAACATTGTTAAAGGAAAGAATTTTCAGCCCAGAATGTCATATCCAGCCAAACTAAGCTTCATAAATGAAGGAGAAATAAAATCCTTTACAGACAACCAAATGCTGAGAGGTTTTGTCACCACCAGGCCTGCCTTACAAGAGCTCCTGAAGGAAGCACTAAACATGGAAAGGAACAACTGGTACCAGCCACTGCAAAAACATGCCAAATTGTAAAGACCATTGATGCTATGAAGAAACTGTATCAATTAATGGGCAAAATAACCAGTGAACTTCAGAATGACAGGATCAAATTCACACATAACAATACTAAAATTAAATGTAAATGAGCTAAATGCCCCAATTAAAAGACACAGACTGGCAAATTGGATAAAGAGTCAAGACCCATCAGTGTGCTGTATTCAGAAGACCCACCTAATGTGCAGAGACACACATAGGCTCAAAATAAAGGGATGGAGGAATACTTAGCAAGCAAATGGAAAGCAAAAAAAAAGCAGGATTTTCATTTGTAGTCTCAGATAAAACAGACTTTAAAGCAACAAAGATCAAAAGAGACAAAGAAGGCCATTACATAATGGTAAAGGGATCAATTCAAGAAGAAGAGCTAACTATCCTAAATATATATGCACCCAATACAGGAGCACCCAGATTCATAAAGCAAGTACATAGAGACCTACAAAGAGACTTAGACTCCCACACAATAATAATGGGAAACTTTAACACCCTACTGTCAATATTAGACAGATCAACAAGACAGAAGGTTAACAAGGATAACCAGGACTTGAACTCAGCTCTGCACCAAGTGGACCTAAAGACATCTACAGAACTCTCCACCCCAAATCAACAGAATATACATTATTCTCAGCACCACATCACACTTATTCTAAAACTGACTACATAATTCAAAGTAAAGCACTCCTCAGCAAATGTAAAAGAACAGAAATCACAACAAACTGTCTCTCAGACCATAGTGCAATCAAATTACAAGTCGGGATTAAGAAACTCACTCAAAACTGCACAACTACATGGAAACTAAACAACCTGCTCCTGAATGACTACTGGGTAAATAATGAAATTAAGGCAGAAATAAATAAGTTATTTGAAACCAATGAGAACAAAGACCCAACATACCAGAATCTCTGGAACACATTTAAAGCAGTGTGTAGAGGGAAAGTTATAGCACTAAATGCCCACAAGAGAAAGCAGGAAACATCTAAAATTGACACCCTAACATCACAATTAAAAGATCTAGAGAAGCAAGGGCAAACAAATTCAAAAGCTAGCAGAAGGCAAGAAACAACTAAGATCAGAGCAGAACTGAAAGAGATAGAGACACAAAAAACCTTTCAAAAAATAAATGAATCCAGGAGCTGGTTTTTCAAAAAGATCAACAAAATTGGTAGACCTGTACCCAGACTAACAAAGAAGAAAAGAGAGAAGAATCAAATAGACACAGTAAAAAATTATAAATGGGATATCACCACCGATCCCACAGAAATACAAACTACCATCAGAGAATACTATAAACACTTCTGTGCAAATAAACTAGAAAATCTAGAAGAAATGGATAAATTCCTGAACACATACACCCTCCCAAGACTAAACCAGGAAGAAGTTGAATCTCCGAATAGACCAATAACAGGCTCTGAAATTGAGGCAATAATTAATAGCCTACCAACCAAAAAGAGTCCAGGACCAGATGGATTCACAGCCAAATTCCACCAGAGGTACAAAAAGGAGCTGGTACCATTCCTTCTGAAACTATTCCAATCACTAGAAAAAGAGGGACTCCTCCCTAACTCATTTTATGAGGCCAACATCATTCTGATACCAAAACCTGGCAGAGACACAACAAAAAAAGAGAATTTTAGACCAATATGCCTGACAACATCAATGGGAAAATCCTCAGTACAATACTGGCAAACCGAATCCAGCAGCACATCAAAAAGCTCATCCACCATGATCAAGTTGGCTTCATCCCTGGGATGCAAGGCTGGTTCAATATATGCAAATCAATAAACGTAATCCATCACATAAACAGAATGAAAGACAAAAACCACATGATTATCTCAACAGATGCAGAAAGGCCTTCAACAAAATTAAACAGCTCTTCATGCTAAAAACTCTCAATAAAATAGGTATTGATGAAACATATCTCAAAATAACAAAAGCTATTTATGACAAACCCACAGCCAATATCATACTGAATGGGCAAAAACTGGAGCCATTCCCTTTGAAAACTGGCACAAGACAAGAATGCCTTCTCTCAACACTCCTATTCAACATAGTGTTGGAAGTGCTGGTCAGGGTAATCAGGCAAGAGAAAGAAATAAAGGGTATTCAATTAGGAAATGAGGAAGTCAAATTGTCCCTATTTGCAGATGACATGATTGTATATTTAGAACGCCATTGTCTCAGCCCAAAATCTCCTTAAGCTGATAAGCAACTTCAGCAAGGTCTCAGGATACAAAATCAATGTGCAAAAATCACAAGCATTCCTATACACCATTAACAGACAGAGAGCTAAATCATGAGTGAACTCCCATTCACAATTGCTACAAAGAGAATGAAACACCTAGGAATCCAACTTACAAGGGATGTGAAGGACCTCTTCAAGGAGAACAACAAACCACAGCTCAACGAAATAAAAGAAGACACAAACAAATGGAAGAATATTTCATGCTCATGGATAGGAAGAATCAATATTGTGAAAATGGCCATACTGCCCAAAGTAATTTATAGATTCAACGTCATCCCCATCAAGCTACCAATAACTTTCCTCACAGAATTAGAAAAAAACTACTTTAAAGGTCATATGGAACCAAAAAAGAGTTGCATTGCCAAGATAATCCTAAGCAAAAAGAACAAAGCTGGAGACATCACACTACCTGACTTCAAACTATACTATAAGGCTACAGTAACCAAAACAGCATGGTTCTGGTACCAAAACAGATATATAGACCAATGGAACAGAACAGAGGCCTCAGAAGTAACACCACACATCTACAACCATCTGTTCTTCGACAAACCTGACAAAAACAAGGTATGGGGAAAGGATTCCCTGTTTAATAAATGGTGATAGGAAGACTGGCTAGCCATATGTAGAAGGCTGAAATTGGATCTCTTCCTTACACCTTATACGAAAATTAATTCAAGATGGATTAAAGACTTAAATGTTAGACCTAAAACCATAAAAACCTGAGAAGAAAACCTAGGCAATACCATTCAGGACATAGGCATGGGCAAGGACTTCATGACTAAAACACCAAAAGCAATGGCAACAAAAGCCAAAATAGACAAATGGGATCTAATTAAAGAGCTTCTGCACAGCAAAAGAAACCATCATCAGAGTGAACATGCAACCTACAGAACAGGAAAAAATGTTTGCAATCTACCCATCTGACAAAGGGCTAATACCCAGAATCTACAAAGAACTTAAACAAATTTACAAGAAAAAAACAACCCCATCAAAAAGTGGGCAGAGGCTATGAACAGACACTTCTCAAAAGAAGACATCTATGCAGCCAACAGACACTTCAAAAAAAATGCTCATCATCACTGGTTATCAGAGAAATGCAAATCAAAACCACAATGAGATAACACCTCACACCAGTTAGAATGGCAACCATTAAAAAGTCAGGAAACAACAGATGCTGGAGAGGATGTGGAGAAACAAGAACACTTTTACACTGTTGGTGGGAGTGTAAACTAGTTCAACCATTGTGGAAGACAGTGTGGCGATTCCTCAAGGATCTAGAACTAGAATTACCATTTGACCCAGCAATCCCATTACTGGGTATATACCCAAAGGATTATTAATCATGCTACTATAAAGACACATGCACATGTATGTTTATTGCCGCACTATTCACAACAGAAGAGACTTGGAACTAACCCAAATGTCCATCAATGACAGACTGGATTAAGAAAGTGTGGCACACATACACTATGGAATACTATGTAACCATTAAAAAAGATGAGTTCATGTCCTTTGCGGGGACATGGATGAAGCTGGAAATTATCATTCTCAGCAAACTATCACAAGGATAGAAAAACCAAACACTGCATGTTCTCACTCATAGATGGGATTGGAACAATGAGATCACTTGGACACAGGGTGGGGAACATCGCACACTGGGCATGTCATGGGGTGAGGGGTTGGGAGAGGGATAGCATTAGGAGAAATACCTAATGTAAATGATTAGTTGATGGGTGCAGCAAACCAACATGGCACATGCATACCTATTTCTCAAACCTGCACGTTGTGCACATGTACCCTAGGACTTAAAGTATAATAAAAATAAATAAATAAATAATTTTACCTTATTCCTGTGATGTCTTTCACAGAGGGACAGGAAATTATCAATAATTACATATAAGGGAAACCTGGGGCATTGTGGCTATCATTTGCTTTTTGCTCAACCTCTCAGAATCTTGTTTTTTCCTTTTATCACAAATCAATTGATGTTGCTGGGCAGCGAAAGGCTTGGAAAATATGGTACCCTGCCCCCCAAAATGATTCTTTTCTCCATATTTCTGTGGGAGTAGGAAATACTACAAACCAGAACCTAGAAATCATTTGTTTATATCTTAAATTCATCAACCCCAGTTAAAGTTATACATAGAAATTTAATATGAGAAAGTGGTAAATTTTTACTTTTTAAAGACAGAATATCATTATTTCCAGTGACTTTCTCACATGAAAAGATAGTGTAAGATAAGAAAACAAGTGGTGACATTGCCAAGCTAACAATCACTTCTTATTTCCTTGATATTGATAATAACTATGATACATCTGCTTCCTATAAGTCTTATTCTCTGCTAAGTGATTTTCAGACATTTTATTTAATCCTACAACAATGATGATTCAACAGCAAACGTTTCTAGTTGGCAGATCCAAGAGTCAATTCCCTCATCCTTCTTTCATACTGCCTTCCCCTGTTGTGGCTAGAAAACTGAAATACTCAATTTTCTAATCTTTCTTACAGCAAGAGATGGCTATGACAAGTATTGGCCAACAATCTATAAACAGAAGTAGATTTAAGAGATTTCTAGAAAAGCCTTTGGTTTTCTGATTGAAGAAACTGCCAAAATGGACATAATTGCTCTTCCTTTCTTCTGCTTTTAATGTGGATCTGATGCCTAGAGCTGTGGCAGTCATCTTGTCACCATATGAAAAAGACCAAGAGCATTGCAGAGGAGCCAACCCTGGTATTACTGAACCATCAAACCAATTCCAGCAGCCATCTATCTCCAGATTTCTTGCCATGAAAAGGAAAATAAGCCCCTACTTATTATAATCATTGTTAGTCAAATGTTTTACTATCGCAACATGTAGATATTCCTCACTCAAGTTTCAAATCCCATTTTCTTAACCAAGCCCAATATTTCTTCTTTCCCTGTACTCAGTATTAAACTAGATATTGCATCAGTAGTATCTCCCAAACTTCCCAACACAAATTTTTATGCTAAGTTCCAAGTACATGTGAGGTGCTGGTTGCAAGATGAAGTCAATTGATTGCTGATTTTAGTATACTCATCATGAAGAGAAGGACAGTAACTAGTAACTGCCACAGGTTTCCTTATAATCTGTCCGTAACTTAAATATTAAAAAAAAAAAAAAAAACAGAAAGCAAGACTAACACCAAAGTATAAAATGTAGGACTTTAAGAGAGCTTATTTCTTGGGTATAGAACTTTCATTCATCCTTTTATTTCTGAAGGCTCTGGAATCATCAGGCTGCTCCTAATTTAGATAACCTTAGAACTACTAGAATC